>NC_056733.1:509398900-509698900 GCF_019279795.1 Protopterus annectens | reverse complement strand
AATATAAAGAATATCTGGAGCCAGACACTCTCTGAACATTGTTGGCACAATGGATAGTCCAAAGGGTAAGGCAGAAAACTGATAATGTGATTGAGGTAAAACCTTAAGGAATGCTTTAAGTCTGGATAAATAGGGGTGTGATAATAAGCAATTCTTAAATCTAGTGTTGTGAAGAAACTTGAATGAGGAAGTAGTAGTAACAGGTTGTGAAGTAAAATCATTTTGAATTTGGGCACTATCACAAACAGATTTATTAAGAAAGACCAAGAACTGGCCTCTCAGCATTTTCTTTCTTTGCAATTACAAACAACCTTGAATAGGACTTTCAGGATGGCTGTGTGATGCCCATGTACTGGCCTAGTAATCAAGGAGTCTCAATCCTCACCACTAGCACCAGTGAGGAGCGTCCACATTGGGAGGATACCAAGTACACACACAGTAAAGTACAATTTGCCTTAAGAGCACACAGAGATCAAAATCAGTCTGGGGCTGGTTTCTCCCACTCTCTCCAGATCCCCAATAAGACTCCCAAATGGCACAGCTATAGGGTACAGACCTCAGCCGAGTAGTCAAGCCAAAACCTCTAGCACCCTGTCTGTCCAACTAGTGCTTCAACTCCCTGCCCAAGTAGCTGACACACAAGCACACATGCACACACACACACACTGAGATATGAAATGTATACAAACAGATTCACCAGCTATGCCCCCTTCTGCCCAGACTATAAGGTAGTACCGACTGCCACCAACCACCTTTATCAGCTAATATAAAGGCCCTTAACAAAGGGTGTCCAATTCTACTGTGCAATGTTATTATTATCCAGCTGGTAAGTGTGACTAAGACTAGAAGGCTATTTAGGAGTGGCCTATACAGTGTCACCAAATACATGCAAGTACTCTTAAGAGCTTAAATATCTCTACACACAAGCCATTTAATAATAAATAATAAAAACACAAAACACTACTCGTTAATTCAACACAGTGATAATACATAGTTCAGAAATCACAGTAAAATACTTTAAAACAACACTGTAGGACAGTCTGACATAAATATAGAAAACAGCTAGACTAATCTGGCTATATTTCTCTCCATCTCTAAGAGAAATACTAAGATCTAAATAACTTTACTTACACAGCAAGGCGCAGTGCTGGTGAGTTGTTAACAAGTCTGAAGACAAATAGAAAATGCTATCCTTGCTTTCTGAGATAGACCTTAAATTGATAATACACATTACTGCTGTCATCTCAGATTGCATCATTCTTGTCACCTCTACTTAAGTTCCCAGGCTCACAGAACTTAAAATTTGACATTTCTTTTTGTAATCTGCACCTGCCAGGAAGTCACACCAATAAAAGACACTTTACATGTGAAAACCAGTAATTATCTCTGTCTTAAAAGAATAGAAAGAATTTTTAGCTGCAGACATCCTGTCTTCAAGCTTGAGATCAAACACAGTTGTAAACTCCTTTACTTATCAGCTTTCTTCCAGCAGGGTGCACTATGGTTACATTTTTGAAGCTCAGAACATAACATAGTTTTCTTACATCTGTGAAACAAGCCTGTGGATCATGTTAATATTTACAAGGACATAGAATTATTTACAAAATTTTATCTAGCTATGTTGGCAGTCTTCACAGCCCCCCCCCCCCCGGAGAACTCAAGCTAGTTTTCAAGTGACTCTTGAGAAACGTTGCTTGAGAGGATTGAGTCTATCTGGGTACAACTTACCCCATTCCCTGTCTTGAGAGCCCATCTGCATTAGCATTGTTAATCCCACTGCAGTACTGCACTGACATATGCTTGTAACCCTAGGCTCCACCTTAGTAACTTGGCATTTTGCTGGCTGGCGCAATGTAACCATGTTAGTGGATTGTGATCTGTAACTGCAGTGAATTTCCTTCCATACAGATAAGGTTGAAGTTTCTGCAGTGCCCACACTATGGCTAGACATTCCTTTTCCACAGCTGCATAGCATTCCTCCCTGGGTTGAAGCCTATGACTGAGATAAACCACTGGGTGCTCTTCTCCCTCTGAAATCTGGCTAAGAACAGCCCCCACCCCATGGTTTGAAGCATCCACCTGCACAACAAATTCTTTGCTGTAATCGGGACTGGCTAACACAGGGGGTCCTCAGAAAGCTTCTTTATGCTTCTGGAATGCCTGCTCACATGCTGTGGTCCACACTACCTTATGTGGCCTGTTTTTCCTTGTCAGGTCTGTGAGGGGAGCAGCTATGGTACTATAACTGGGGACAAACTTTCTGTAGTACCCTGCTGTCCCTAAGACTGCCCTCACCTGCTTTTTGGTAAGAGGTGCTGGCCATGCCTGAATGGCTTTCACTTTGGCAGGTTCTGGCCTGATCTTACCACTCCCCACTCTATGTCCCAAGTAGGGGACCTCTGCCATACCCACCTGACATCTGCTGGGCTTAATGGTCAACCCTACCCTCTGTAGTCTGCCCAGCACCTCCCTGACATGCTGAAGGTGCTCTTGACAGGAATGGCTGTAGATGGCAATATCATCTAGGTAAGCAAGGGCAAACCATCCTGCTCCTCTAGGATATGATATACCAACCTCTGGAAAGTTCCTGGGGCATTTTTCATCCCAAAGGGCATCTTTGTGAACTCATACAAACCAAAAGGAGTCACAAAGGCTGACATCTATCTAGCACTGGGAGTCGAGGGTACCTGCTAGTAACCGTAGGTAAGATCAATGGTGTTAAAATACTTAGCCCCACCCAGCTGAATACTTAGCCCCACCCAGCTGCTCTAGGGCTTCATCTATCCTAGGCATGGGGTAAGCATCTGACTCTGTGTGACTATTTAATTTCCTGTAGTCCACACAGAATCTGGTACTGCCATCCTTCTTTGGCACTAGCACCACTGGGGAGGCCCAGGGACTGTTGGATTCTTGAATTACCCCAAGTTCCAACATTTCCTGCATCTCCTTCCTCACAGTCTGTTTGACTATCTCAGGCACCCTACAAGGGGCCTGCCTAATAGGCATATGGGGTCGTGTATCCACCTGGTGCTGCAACAACAGAAATAAGTTCTAGCTGCAGACATCCTGTCTCCAAGCTTGAGATCAAACACAGTTGTAAAATCCTTTACTTATCAGCCTTCTTCCAGCAGGGTGCACTGTTGTTGCATTTTGAAGCTCAGAACATAACATAGTTTTCGTACATCTGTGAAACATGCCTGTGGATTAAATACATTTTTACAAGTACATAGAATTATTTACAAAATTCCATCTAGCTAGGCTGGCAGCCTTCACAGGCTGCACAATGAGTAACAGCTTAATTCTAGTTCTCCCAGGGTGAAAATAGAAACCCAGCAGAGGAAGACGGTGGACTTATTTCTGGACAATTGCCTAGTAAGAGCACGGCTTGGATTCCAGGAAGAATGAAATACAAAGGACAGAGAGAAAATCAGCTAGAAAAGGTGAGGAAAAAACAATCACTGGGAAAAGTACTGCAGCTGTTCAACAAAAAGTAGTGCAAGCTCCGGACATGACTTCCAGTAAACTAGAAGAAAGTATAAGACAAATGCACAAAAAACAGTTTAAAATAAACAAAACACTGATGGAGTACATCAGCTCAAACATCAAAAAGCTGAAAAAATGGAAGAAGCTTTAAATAGATATTTAGATGAGATGAAAAAATGGCATAAATCAGAGGTAAAATGAAGAAAAGGCTGGCTGAATATGAGACTGCTGAAGAAAACATGTTTCAAAAAATAATAGAATTGGAGGACAGACCACATAGGGAAAACCTGAGACTTTCTGCTGTACCACAGAAGCTGGAAGGAACAGACTGCGTTAATTTTATGAAAGCACAAATAATCAACTGGAGTGGTATTCCACAGCAGTTGTTGTTATTTGAAAGGGCATATTGTGTGTAAGCTCCAAACCTGGCTATGAGAGAGAACCTAGAACTTTAATAGTAAAGATGCAATCCTACCAGCAGGAGGAGTTGATTCTGACAAAACTGATGCAGAAGGACAAAGTACTAAAGGCAGCATAGTGTTTCTGGAAAATGACTACTCACTGTACACCATGAAGAAGAAGTGTAAATTTATTCCACTAATCCAGGAATGTCGAGAAGCAGGCATGAGATTCAAACTGCTGTACCCATCTATCTTCAAAGTACTCTTCCCTGGATGGACAAAATCATTTTTTGATAAAGTACACACTAAAGAGATAATACAAAGGTTTGTCCAACAAATGTGAGCTGTGAAACAGGAGGAGTTTCTGCTTCTTGTTCTCCTGACAGACAGACTGTACCAGTGAAACCTCTTCCAATGTTTCAACAGAAAATGTTTAAGAAGGGGAAAAAACAGCTGACTAGAAGAATCAACAGTACATTGAAAATGAAACAGAGACAGGATTTGGGAGATTAACTAAAATAAAACCAATAACTTAAAAATTAAATTGACAAATGTGGGATTACAAAGTAATAATTATATTTGTGAAGCATGACAGAACAAGAAAATCTGGAAATATTGGACTTTTATGGGCTATGTTAAACCTATAGTGGACTCTAAAGCATATGCCCTACTACATGTCATTAATGTTCAGAAAATACTTAGGAGAGGGGAAGAGGAGGGGGAAGTTAACTAAGTAAAACAAATTTTTTCTTAATATTTTTTTAGAGTACATGATTTTCTTTCATGCCACAAAGTAAAGATTTCTCAGTTAATTTTAAGTGTAATGGGAATACTATTGTAAACAGGTGCTCTTTATTTTCTCCCTTCTCTCTCTCTCTCTCCTTGTTTGGTTTTAAGAAATGTAGGCACTGCAATGTAAAAAAATCTGGTCAAAAGAGCATGCCAAAAGAAAAACTGATGTACGTTTTTTTCCTTCTTGCATAAGGGAATGACTGGATTAAGGCCCTTAGCTTGATCTAGTAACAGGTTTTAACAGAAAGCAAGTAAATGATAAAAACACTGAATATTATAAAGCTTTTTTCTAGTAAACAAATGTATACTTAATACCAATTTTGTATCTGGTCCTTGTGTCCCTGTGACGACAATCTGATAAAAAGTAATGGCTAAGAGATAATGTTCTTGGCAGGCCTAGCTACTTCACTCCTTGTGGATAAGTGAGTTGGCACCAGATGCCCAGTCTCCTCTTCCCTACCCATTCCTTTAGATACCTATGTCACTGATCGAACATGATTCATCTGGGATGTAGTAAGATTCTTAATTCAAGTGTTTTCCCACCTGGGAGACCTATAAAGATAAGACAAAACCAGACAGCACTTAGTAGAAGCACAGGCTGCACTATGTGTCTTAGCATGGATAACAACATGGATAACATTTATTTTAGGTTAACTCAAATCTGCGTGTGTGGCTGTCAGTTTGGGATATCTGTTCCTATTAGAAGGGTAAAGCTTCAATATTTGAAGATGTACACAGTTTTCTGTGTTAGTATTAAGTTAATAGGTTTTAGGGGGTACTGGGGTGCATTTGATTTTTGTTTGAGGGCTTTCAATAAAACAAAAAAGTTTTGTAAGATGTGATATTGGCTCAAATGCATATGGCAAGAAACAAATGTATAAAAGATCAACCTGCCAAATAATGTATGCATGTACCACAAAGGCTGGAACTAGACATTTAACAAAAAAAACTGTTACATGTAAAAGGTAAGAATAATAACTTTTAGCAAAATTATGCATTCGGTAATGTCTTTAAAGGTCAATGATCTCACAGATAAATAAGAAAAACAGTAGTGGATTATATTAAAAAATGCATAGTGCAAACAGCTATCCTGCAGGAGACACACATGGAAAGAAATGAACATGTGAATTTGATAAAGAAAGATCTTCAACATGGTTATTCAGCAGAATACTTGGGACAAATGAAAACAGGAGTACTTATATTAATTGCAAGAGGAGATCCAATAGTGACAGAAGAGAATAAAAAAGATAGTAATGGTAGATTTGTAGGACTAACGGGCTACTGGCAAGGGAGTAGAATTACACTAGTATATATTTATATTCTACTTAAAAGTGCTATAATGGAGCTTAAGAAAATTCTGGGAGAAAAAAATGAAAGTGAAGGTGGATAACCAAGCCAAATTCAAAACTAAAAACAACAAGACATCCAAGATTAAATAAAGTGCTTGTATTCACTATCCCAGTGTTGGAATCAATGCTTTCCTTTCTAGAGCTGGAAGCCCATTTTGCTTGGTGGATTTCCTGTGTTTTTTAGTTTTGACAATTCTGGTAGAAATAATCAGGGTTCAGCAAGGAATATTTATAGGTGGGGAATGGACTTTGATTTGCAGCAGTGAAGATTTGTCTTGGGACCAGAAGGGAAAATATAACAAAGAAGGGTACACTTTTGAAGAAATTTATGAAAATATTTGGCACAGAAAGTGTGCATTCAGTAGTAGGAGTTGGGAGTGAATTTACATACTATTCCCCAAGATAAAAAAACTGAGCTAGGCTAGACAGAATTTTCATTTCACAAGAACAGTGCATTTAATTGAAAGTCTTGATACACACCCAATTCCTATTTCATATCATGCGCCAATAATAGCTAAAATAAAAAAAAAAACACAGGGTAATGAAATAAAAATGAGACACTTGTCCTTCCCACCTCTTTGTTGAATACAGAGGAATTCAAGGAAGAGGTAGTGGAAATTATTCATGAACTATTAGAGAAGATAGAAATTTGTTCTGAAAATATAGATAAGGAGTGGGATAAACTTAAAGTGGAGTTTAAAAATAAGGTAGAAATAAAAACAAGGGACATATAGTTAAGAAGGAACAAGAATTATGCAGAATAGTGGAAATCTCACAGAAGAGGAGGATCAACTGCAGAATGCTAAACAGAAAAAGTACAGTTGTGTACACTTACCATAAATGTAGATGTTTGAGTGTATTCACTGTTGCAGTCATCACCTGTGGGTTATCCCTGCTGTGGTAGCTCTCGGTCGGACCGAATACCAGAGTCAATGTTTTTGTGTGCCGGCTGCTGTCGCCTGTAGTCTGATGTCAGGTCATCAGTACTATAAAGCAAGGCAGCCGAAGTCATTACATCAGTTTTTCTTGCCCTACCCCATCAGAAGCACAAGGGAAAAGAGAGAAGTGGTCCTGGTGGCTAAAAGCCACCTAGGGAAGCATGTGCCTCCCTATGGGAAGCTGTGAAATGGGGGATGGAAGGAGGGAAACCAAGACTGTAACAGTGAATACACTCGAACATCTACATTTATGGCAAGTGTAAACAACTGTACTATGTTCTTCATATTTCACTGTTGCAGTCATCACCTGTGGGAGGATTCCCAAAGCTGAGGTAAAGAGTGGAAAGTTAGGTAGAGTCCTAGGTATGGGTCAGGAGGCCCTGCAGGATTACAGAGGCAAACTCTGCCTTAGACTTAGAAAAGAGAGGTAGGTGGTAATGCTTTGTAAACGTATGGACAGAGGACCAGGTGACTGCTTTCAATACGTCCCTGGTAGGTACTCCTCTGAGGAAGGCAGTGGAAGTGGAGGTTGCCCTAGTGGAGTGGGTACGGATCAACGTAGGGATGGGTTTCCCATGCAGTCTGTAGCAAAAATGGATACAATGTGAAATCTGTTTGGAAATGGTTTGTTTGGAAATGGGCTTCCCCTCTGCCCCTGGGGCAAAGCTTACAAGAACCTGGTCATTTTTTCTGAATGACTTAGTGCGGTCCAGATAGTATCTGAGTTGTCTGTGCACATCTAGTGAATGCAGAATTCTTTCCCCCTTGTTTTGAGGGTTGGGAAAGAAGGTGGGAAGGTGTATGGCCTGGTTAAGGGTCACATCAGATAGCACCATGGACATAAAGGAGGGATTAGTCCTCAGGGGGAGACTGTCTGCATGGAAAATTATGAAGGGCTTGACAGCCATAAGAGCTTGAAGTTCTGAGACCCTTTTGGCTGAGGTGATAGCTAGAAGGAAGGCAGTCTTCCAGGAGAGGTATTTCAATTCTGTTGAAGCGGCAGGTTCGAAAGGAGGTAAGGTTAGTTTCTCTAACACATAATTTAGGTCCCACGGTGAAGAAGGTGGTCTTCTGAGGAGGCCTGATATTAGAAGCACCTCTGAGGAATTGCTTAATCAAAGGGTGAGAGAAGAGGGGTGGGTCTGAATCATAATGGGCAGAGATAGCAGAGGCATGACTTTTAACAGAGGAGAAGAAGAGGCCACCACTAATGAGAAACTCTGCTAAGTAACCCAGGATGAGAGGGATGGAAGGTTGGGAGGTACTGCCCCCTTTTGATTGTTTCCAGGAGCAGAATCTTTCCCATTTTCCTGCATAAGATTTTCTTGTGCTGGGCCTTCTGACCTCTGTGATGATGTCCAGGACCTGTTTGCTTTACAGTGACGTCTTGTTAGTTTTTAGTGCATGAGCCATGCTGACAGTTTGAGAGTCTGTAGGTCTAGGTGCAGTACCTTCCCCCCTGTCCTGTGTCAAGAGGTCTGACCTTTGGGGAAGCAGCTGTTAAGTCAGACTGCGTAGTAAGGGGTACCAATGCTGTTTGGGCCAATCTGAAGCGATGAGGATGGCCTTTGGTCTCTCTTGCCTTATTTTGATCAGAACCTTGGGAATAAGGGGTAGAGGAGGGTAAGCGTACACAAAGAGGGAGCTCCAGGGGAAGGTCAAGGCATCCACCTTCCATGCTAAGAGGTGATACTCCCTGGTACAAAACTTGTGCAGCTGGTGGTTGAGGTGTGAGGCAAAGAGGTCCACCTCTGCGGTCCCCCACTAATGGGTGATTTTTCAGAAAGATTTCTCTGTGGAGCTGCCATTCGTGGGGACCCAGTAAGTTTCTGCTTAGGTGGTCTGCCATTGTGTTGTTTGTCCCTAAGTATTGGGCAATTACGTGTCGCCCCATGGAGGTGGCTGTAAGCCAAAGACTCATGGCTAACCTGCACAGGAGTTAGGATTGGGTGCCCCCATGTTTGCTGATGTACCACATTACTGTGGTGTTGTCTGTTTTTATAAGGAGGACCCCTGGCCTGAGATGGGGGTTGGAAGGAAGTCAGGGCATTTTGCACTGCCATCATTTCTTTCTGGTTGCTGTGCAAGCGAAGTTGCTGGGCATCTCAAAGGCCTTGAGTTCATCTGCCTGCTAGGTGAGCACCACAAGCTATGTCTGAGGAGTCAATGGTGATGGTCTGGCCAGAAGGGCAAAGGATTAAGGAAAAACCCTTGTTCATGGCAGAGGCTTCTGCCCACCGGAGAAATTCATCCCTTATGCAAGGGATCAGTGGGAGAGTGGTCTCTAGGGACTGAGAGTGCTGACACCAAAGGTTCTTTTAAGTACCACTGAAGCTTTCTGATGTAAAGCCTGGTGAGAGGGATGAGAAGGATGCAAGATGCCATGTATCCCAGGGCTTGCAGGAACTTCCTCGCAGTGAGGTGACTTCTGGAAGCCAGCTGGGTGAAGTAGAGGACCAGGAAGCTTTGCTGTTATGGGGATGGGAAGGCCATTAGGATTGCTGTATCTAGCACAGCTCCTAGGAAAACAATTTTCCTGCTGGGGTTTTGCTTTGATTTTTTTTCTCATTGATGATGAACCCTAGGGAAGTTAAGAGTTTTTTGACAAAGAGAAGATCCTGGAGTAACTTTTCTTTGCTGTTCGCCTGAATGAGGCAGTTGTCCAGGTAAGGGTAAATCTGCATATATTTCCCTGCCTGCAGAATGCTATAGCCGAGGTCAAGCATTTGGTGAATACTCTGGGAGCAGCAGATAAGCCAAAGGGCAGTGCAGAGAACTGAAAGTGCTGATTGCCTGCTCTGAAGTGCAGGAATTTTCTGTACAATTCCCTGATGGGGATGTGGAGGTAGGCATCTTTTAGGTCTAGTGTCACCAGCCAGGCATTTTATGTGAGCATAGGCAGGAGCTGCTGCAAGGTTACCATTTTGAATCTGGGGACCACCAAGGAGGTGTTCAGTTTGGATAGATCCAGGATGGGGTTTAAAGTGCCCTCTTTTCTGGGAACAAGTTATAGTCTGGAGTAAAAAAACTTTTCCTGTTTGATCCAGAGGGGCAGGTTCTACTGCCCCGTGGGATATTAGTGTTTTTACCTGTTTTAATGCCTCAGCCCACCGCTTTGAGGGGAGGTCTAGGTACCCTCTTGGAATTGGGTCGCTAAAGAAGAATCTGTATCCCTGAGAAATGATTTTTAATACCCATTGGTCCTTGGTTATAGAGAAACAATTATCCTTGAAGATGGTGAGCCTTCCTCCTAGTTTTAGATGAGTGAAAGGAGGGCAGAGGGGGGAGGGAGAGTCATTGTGAGTGCTTACCAAAGAAGCTTGGCTTAGAACTCCCTGCCTTAGAGGCGGAAGCGGTCCATTGTTTGCTTCTTTGCTGGCCCTGGGATAGGGGCTTGGATGTCCTGTCCCTGCACGGCTTACTTTGGCCTTGTCTGCTGGGTGCAGGGAAGATGAGATCCTCCGCCATATAAGCATTTGAGCTTGGGGTGGGGAAGCAGTATCAAGATGGTGGCTAGAAGAAGATTTCCTAGGAGTGGCCTGGCTTTGAGGCTTGAGAGAATCCGTTGGTCTCTGAGAAATGCTAGTCGGAAGAGAAGATGTCAGTTTTTGTCTAGAATCGGTAGTGCAAACAGCCTCCTTGGAAGCTGGTGCCTGCATCACAGCTCTGGACTCAACTGAGGCAGAGACAGCCAACGACTCAGAAGATGAAGTGGAGTTCTGTGGCATACCGGACTCTGAAAGTGTCTTGGCAGAGGCCTGCATAGAAAGCGAGTCGGGCATCAGGGGCTGTGAAAGCACCTCAGTGAATTCCGGAGAACTGATGACTTGGTTAGCGGTAGCATCATCAGAAGGTTTAGTCTTGTGTGGCCTGTCTCTATTTTAATGTTTTTCAGAATGTCAGCAGACTGTTGACTAATGGACGTCATATTGGAATTCGAAGACGTAATATGAAAATAATTGTATACAAAAACAGCTCTACGGCAAATGGTTCTCGCATTAAAGAGAGCACAGAACCGGCAATGAGGGACATCATGGTCTGGGCCTAAACATGTGATGCAGTAAGACTGAAAGTCTTGGTGTGGGATCTGCTTTCCACAGGTGAGGCAACTGTTAACTTTTTCGGACATCGGTTAGAGCAAGAAAAAAAAGAGTCCCTAACGGGGTACTTAGCTTTAGACGTTTTCTGCTGAAATTCGACTTCTGGTAGTGACCGACTGACATTCATGCGAACTGCTTCTGCTACAGGCTCCACGGCAAGAAAGACTGATGTAATGACGTCGGCTGTCTTGCTTTATAGTACTGACAATCTGACATCAGACTACAGGTGACAGCAGCCGGCACACAAAAACAATGACTCTGGTATTCGGGCCGGCCAAGGGCTACCACAGCAGGGATAACCCACAGCTGATGATGGCAACAGTGAAACACAAAGAACATTAAAGGATTACCTTGATAATATGCATGAATTTAGAAAGACTGCTGTTAAGCAACTGTTTGTTGACAATAACTCTATAGCACAAAAACTTTTAGCATAACGACTCATGCAATAGAAAGTAGAAAGGGCTGTCACCAGACTTAGGGAGTCAGTATCAAGGAATATAACAAAAGATCTGCAGAGATACTAAAACTATTTCAGAAATTCTATGAAAGTCTGCATAAAGCAGATAAATAAGGAAATCAAGAAAAGGTACAAATGGAAATGTTTATGGAATAATTAAATATGCCAAGATTAGAGGTAGATAAGGCTCAGTTACTAACAGGATAGGCGGAGATGAGATAAAAATGGTGATGTATAGCCAATCTATAGGAAAGTCCCCAGAAATACATGGTATTCCTGTGGAGGTTTGGAAGCTAAGAGAGAAAAAACTGATAAAGATCTGGAAGATGTTGTTTAAGAGTATTTTAATAGGAGGGGAAGTACCAATAGCCTGGAAAAAAACAGTGGTAGCTGTAATTCCTAAAGAGGGTAAGATCAAACAGATCCAGATTCATACAGGCCCATTTCAGTACTAAACCATGATTATAAAGTGTTTATGTCTATAATGGTTAAAAGAATGGAAAAAGTGATGCCAAAACTGACAGATATGGATCAATGTGGTTTTGTGGAGGGGAGGCAAACATTTGACAACATTAACAGAACACTAAAGATTCTAGAGGGACGCAAAATGTAAGAAAATATCACTGCTGCTGCCGGGACTTAATGCAGAGAAATCAGATGACAGAGTAAGCTGGGATTTTATGAGCAGGGCAATGGACACATTTGCATTCCTGATAAAATTATAAGGTTGATGAGGAGGATATATAAGGGATCAGAGGTGATATTTAAAGTAGGTGGGTTCCTCTCTAATAATTTCTGCTTGAGCAGAGAAGCCAGGCAGGCATGTCCTCTTTTCCTTTTGTTATTTGCATTATATTTAGAACCACTGGCAACGAAAATAAGGGACTCATAAATTAAGGATATAATTGGTATGGTAGTCAAGAAAAGCTGGTTCTATTTGCATATCATATTGTTTTATACCTGATAAAACCAGAAAAGGACATTATAGTGTTGTGGAACATTTTGAGACAGTTTCAAATATTTTTGGGATACAAAATCAATGAAGCTTAAGCTAAGGCAACAGTGGTAAATTATGTACCCACACACAAACTGGTTCAGCAATATCCATATTTATGAGGATTGAAATATTTAGGAGTATGTATTAAAATGATCCCAGTGAGGCAGCTAAAGATATCTGGGAAAAGACTAAATGAAAGATAATACAAAAAAACTGAGAAATTGGAAGCTCCAATATATGGATATTAAGATATAAGCAGTTAACATGTTTTTAGCCTGTTTGGTCTTGTACACTGGGCAGGCCTATTTTTACCAACCAGAGGGGAAGTTGAGGATATCAATTAACATACAGCTGAAGGATTTGATCTAGAAGGGAGGATGGCAAGTGTCAAGTGGGATAAGCTGATCCTTCCAAAAGTATAAGGCAATTCGGGATTACCTGATTTGAAAGGGAATTTCAGAGCTACACAGTTAAGGATCCTATACATAGCACAAGCAGAACCATAGAATCCAATGTGGAAAGGGATGATGATGCAAATGGGGGAAACTCAAGAAAGGAGGAGACACAGACTTTGGATGCAGACCATTACGGAGAGAAACAATAACCATACAGAATATATTACAAAATAGCAGACAGTATTCTAAAAACTAAGCCAACACAAGAATGGAGAAAGGAGATTCTGCTGATAGGGATGACTGCAATTAGGGAAACAGACAATATGCAAGAGAGGGCTAAAATTTATTGAAAAAATGGCAAAGGAACCAAGGTACTGGGATCAAATAATTAAAGAGAGAAAGACAATAGAATGGGAAGACACCAATAATTTATTTGGACTGCAGGTTAGAGATTGCCATCCCTATCAAGGATTGATATCAAAGTATAGGCAAAGAAAGAGGGGGCTACTAAACAAAACACCAGCACTGGTAGAGTTTTTTAGTAGAATCTAGAACAGAAACTGCTGTTAAAAAAGGAATCATTAGTACAGCATACAAAATATTGCATTATAACTATAAGAATCAATCACAGAAGGTTAGAAATGATTGGGAAGAGAGACTGGATAATTCACAAAGACACAATGCCTCCCAAATATGCAAAAAAAATCTAGAAGATTTAGGATTTTTGCTTGGAAATGTTTACAAAGATATTTTTATACCACAAGTACATTGCAGAAATTTTTTTCTTCAGGTAGACAGCAAATGTTGGAGGTATTATGAGGAAGGAAAAGGTAATTGGGAACATATTTTCTGGGAGTGTAATGAATTGGAAGACTTTAAAGATTCCCAGAAGACGACTCTATCAGAGATACTGGGTGAGCAAATTGGTGTAACTAGGGAAATTATTTTTCTAACCCATGATACAGAATCGAAACTGCGTACACATACTAAGGGCTTGCTGCATCTAATTACGGTGGCTGCCAAAAACGCAATTACTAGAAAATGGAAATTAAAGTCTAAACCAACTGTACTAGAAGTAGTGAATATAGTAAGAGAGACAAAATAGCTGGAATTCAGATCTTTAGAAAAGGATAGGAGCAAATTACATAGGAAAAATGTGAACTGTGTAAACACATACAGGGCACAAATGAGGTTTAAAAGAAGGCAGGATCTGAATGAGCTATGTAATGTTTGACTAACACTGATTGGGTAGATTATAAATGATGTATAATGTTTGCAATTAAAATGACGTCAATATGGTTTGTGATGTAAAATGCTTGCAACTAAGACTGTGTTAATATGGTTTGTTTTCATTTACATAAATGTATGGTTGGCTATGTCATAAGTGATAATGTAATAAATATATTTTCGGATAAAAAAAAAAAAAAACACAAATAAAAACCTTTCCCCACCTGGGAAGGAGGAAAGTTCCTTTGTGTAAAATCTTAACAGAAGAGTAGATGTCCTTCTCTTCACTGTTGCAGTATTCTTTTCCATAAGAGATTCCCTGCCAACAGCAGCCCACTGTCTGTCCAGTATTCCAAAGCTTTAGGAACATACAGACATCGCATGTTACACAAGTGTGCTCCCCACTCAAGGCACAGGGCATAAAGGTGACATCTGGATGTACATACCTCAGAAGTGAAAAGCCCCGGGAGGAACAAATGCTCCTAGGAATTAGAAGGAAAATGTGCATCCAGAAGGAGAAAGCAGAAAGGAATTCCAGACCAGTAAGACAAAGGAATAGGGCAGTGCAGAAGGGAAGGGAATACTGCAACAGTGAAGAGAAGGACATCTACTGTTATGGTAAGATTTTACACAACTGTACTATGTCTTTCCATATCACTGCTGCAGTATTTTTTACATAAGGGAGAGTACTAAAGAGGAAACGCCGGAGAAGGAAGGCACAAGAGGAGCCTTCTAGAAACCCATGCAGGATAACTCTGGCAAAGTCAGCTCTTGCTCTGGGGAAAAAAACAACATCCACGTTGTAATGCTCAGTGAAGGTATTGACAGAAGTCCAAGTAGCGGCCTCAAGGATGGAACTGGTATGGAATCCTTTGAAAAAAATACTATAGAAAGCAACAGCTTTAGAAGACTGAACCTTTACAGAGGTACAAAAACATTTATCATGAAATAAATAACAAAAAGAAATGGCCTTAGCAATCCAGGATGATATGGTTTGCTTAAAAACTGCCAAATCTGGGATGAAAGGAAACAAAAGGTTGCTCAGATTTATGAACAGCCTTAGTCTTATCCAAATAATATCTTGGCTGTCTATGCAAATCCAAACTGTGAAGAACTTCTCACTAGCAGACTGGGGGAGAAGGAAAAAGGGAGGGCAACTTAATAGACTGATTGAGACAATTCATTAACCACCTTGGGGATAAAAGGAGGATTAGTATAAAGACACCCTGTTCCAATGAAAGACTAATAAAGGAGGAACAGCCCAAAGAGCCTGGAGTTCAAAGACTCTCTTAGCTGAAGTAAGGGCCAAAAGAAAAACAGTCGTCCAAGTATAATGTTGCATAGAAGCAGAAGCTGCAGGCTCAAAAGGAGTCTGAGTGAATTTCTCAAACACAAAACTGAGGTCCCAGGAGGGTGGAATAGGCTTCCTGGGAGGCCTGATATGAAGGACACCTTTAAGAAATTGTATGGCCTCAAACCTAGAGACAAGAGAAGGAGTCAATGGCAGACAAACAAAAACAGCTGAAAGGTGAGCTTTAACAGAAAAATATACTAACCCAGCATAGAGCAATTCACATAAATAAGACAGAACCAGAGGGATTTCCACAAAAATGGATCCTGGTTACAAGAAAGATACCTGACAGAAAATCTCTTCCATTTGGACAAATATGATTTCCTGCTAGTGAGTTTACCTCTTGCAGACCCTTTAACACGTCCTCAGAAAATAGGTGCCTAAAAGTTATCAAAACCCTATCGCTCACAGTGTCAGCTGAAGAGTGGAAAATTGAGGATGGATCAGAGACCCCTTGTCCTGTGTGAGAAGGTCCACCCTGTGAGGTAGCTTGCGGTGATTGACCCTGGGGAATCAATGCTGTCTGAGCCAAAAGAGAGTCACCAGCAACATTTTGGGGAACTCATGATTGATTTTGAGCAGGATGCTCGGAGTGGGAGGAAGGGGAGGAAAGGCGTAGAGAAACATCCTCTTCAAAGGAAAATATAGGTGCCCACCTTCCAAGCCAGAAGAATTGGGACTCTGATGCAAAAAAGAGGAAGCGGTCTGTTTAAAGGGAAGGCAAAAAGATCTACCTGTGGAGTACCCCACTGATGAAAAATGTCCAGAAAGACATCTCTGTGAAACATCCACTCATGAGGACTATGCACTGGACCTGCTCAAAAAGTCTGCCATCATATTTTGCTCTGAAGGAACACAGACAGACTGAAGAACCACTCAGTACTGGTTAGCTAGATCCCAGACCTGAAGGGCAGGTCTGCAAAGAAGGTAGGACAATGTCTCCCCTTTGCTTATTGATATACACCATCACTTTGGTGTTGTCTGGGAAGATTTTGAGAGACTCTGGAAGAAAGTGGGAATGAAAAGCCTGAAGAGCTAAAAGGAGAGCTCTCATTTCCTTTACGTTGCTGTAATGTGATATCTGATAAGGAAGCCAGAGACCATGGACTGTGAGGGAACTGAAGCAGCTGAAAAAAGTTCCCGAGATGGGATTGGGGGGTTGAATCCTGGGTTTCAAGAAAGCTGATGAATCCACCACTGAAGCTCGAGTCTGATGCATGTAAAGAAAGGAACTAGAAAATCCAGTGGATGACAGTGCTGAAGCCACATTTAGGAGCCACTGCAGTTTTCTCATATGGAGTCTAGCTACGGGTAGTACAGGAATGCTGGAGGTCATGAATCCTAGAACCCTGAAAAAAATCCATGGCTGTGATTGAAGCTAGAGGAAGAAGAGTCTGAAAAATGGTGATTAGAGAGAAAGTCTTGGGTGGAGGCAGGGCTGCTAGCATGGGAATTGTCTAGATCCTGCAATCAAGAAAAACATGAACTTTAGAAGGAACCAGGACTGATTTCTGAAACTTTATGGTAAAACCCAGGATTTATAGGTTCATAGGTAGGTACTAGGCTATCAGCCCTAGGGTCTTATACAAGCTTAGCCAAAAAGGTACCCTGGCTTTTGCCACCCAAGAAAATTATTTTCCTGTGCCCCTGTCGACCAGAGCCACAGAGGTGATCTCCGGGGTGAATTTACTACTTCCCATCCAATCATCAAGATCTTTCTTGAGTGCTAATGAGAAGCTTTGTTTGATATAGATAGGTAGTTTGTTCCAGAGTATGGGAAATCTCTGGGACAGGACTCTATCCCTCCAGCATGTTCTGTTTATTGTAGTGACAAAGTTTAGGTCCCTAGAGCATGTAGCTTGGAGGAATTGGGATTTCTTTAAGTGGAGCATGTCCAACAGCTCTGGGTTTGACATAGCTTTGTATGTTAGGCAGAGATCGCCTCTGAGAAGGCGATATGTGATGGAGTAAAGCTGGAGTTTTTTGAGACGGTCTGTGTAGGGCATCTGTTAGAGGTCGGTAATCCTCTTTGTGAGGTATCTCTGCGGCCTTTCCAGTTGTTGTAGATGTCTTGTGAGGTACATACCAAAAGGGGCATTCCACTCTATAATGGGTCTAATGAGTGATGAGAAGAGGGGAACAATGTCCTCTTTTTTCCTGGATGAGAAACCTTTTGTGATGAGGTGTGCCACGAAGAAGGATTTCCTGATTACTGTGGCGATGTGATGATCAAAGGAGAAACTACTGTCCACCTGTGTCCCAAGGTCTCATCACACTGTCGGTGTTAAGTAGACTACCACCTACGTGGTAGTTCATAGGTACAGAGTTTTTACTAAAGGGGATGACAATGCACTTTTTGGTACTGAGCTTGAGGCCATGGCTTTGACACCAGGCATCTGTCTCGGTGAGGCCCTTTTGTAGGATGTCTACATCGTTAGGAGTTTCAGTTATGTCTCCTAGTTTGCAGTCATCTGCGAACTTCGTTAGCCAAAGACTTGCTGTGTTAGCCTGTACTTCAGTAAAGTAGATACCAAACAAGAGAGGACCCAGGACTGAACCCTGTGGTACTCCACTTGTCACTGGTCTGAAGTCAGATTTGGAGTCTGCTACTTTCACAGTGTGGGTTCTGTCAGTGAGCCAGTTGTTTATTTTGTTTTTTGCCAAAAATGGATGAGAGGTTAGAGAATCCCTCAGAAGATTCAGAAAAGGAGGGCTGAAAAATCTTTTTAAGAGATTCCCTGTATAAACTTACCGCTTTCATTACACTTTCTGATCACCTCAGCTGCCAAGGGGCCAAAACTAAATCTCTATTCACAGGTCAATTTAAACTCTCATTTTTTCCATCATCCTGGAGGTTTTGCAAAGACAGCCAGGCAAACCTCCTCAAAACAGTTCCAGTGGCCATAGCTCTGGCAGAAGTATCAGCTGAGTCATACACACACTGAACAATGACTAGTGACTTGTACAACAGAACTAAATTAAAAAGCAAATGTTTTCTCAGAAGAAGAAACGGTAAACCAAACATTTTTTATACTTTCACAATTTGTCAGAACAAACTTTAACATATAAGCGTACATTTTTTCCCCATACTCATCAACAATCTACCCATCTTTAACAAAAAGAGTAGGCTATGAAGTAACTAACTGTTTAAAAACAGTAAGATTAACTAAAGGTATAGCTGTTGGTTTACAGTAAGACTGAGGAACTTTATACTTCCCATCTGCCTTTTTAGGGGCAGCTGGCTGAATATTAGGTTGTGCGTCAAGGCAGGTAACTCGGCACGTAAAAATCAACTACCAATCATTAGCGGACCGGAGTTCCACTGTGGCAACCCCTAACCGGGAAAAGCCGAAAGACACAACAACAACAACAACAGTCAGTGACACACATCCTTCAAAAGCTGACATAACAGGAGGAATGGATGAAGGTTCTTGAAATTCCTTTTATAACAGCTCAGTATTTTCTGAGGACCTGAAAAACTTCAGTGTTTTCTCACTGAAAACATTGGCACATTCTGTAAATAGTCTTAAAGAATTAGAACACTCCACGGGAAGAATCAGAAATTCAGCTCCCCTCAGAGTCTGAATCAAAAATCTGAGGAGAAAATCCTGTAGCTGTCCCTTCATCTTCCTGTCCAGATTCAGAAAACAGGTAACCCTCTTTCCTTTACCAGAAACTATTTTAGAAGGATCGAGAGCCTGAATTATAACTCAAGCCAGACCCAGTAAACAACTCCAGTCTAAGAAAACTTGAGGAGGAGTAGATACATAGTTAAGTTTTCTATTTCTTTTTACAGGAAGATGGAGCCAACAGAATTATTATTGGCAGCAGCATCTCCAGGGATGGACATAACATCCTAACCAAACAGGGAAGGCTTCCCTGTACCCTCTCCTGGAACCGATAAGAGTGGCTCTCCCTTGTTGACTGAGGGGACCCCAACAGCTGCAGAGGATGTGGATAACTCCCAGTCCACAATGGTTGTAGGTGCTACACCACAGGGATCTGAGGTAAAATACGAATGGTTTGAGATTCAACTAATGGCCACAGCAGTCATCCACCTGTGGCTGAGGAAAACTGCCAGCCTGCTGTGGTGGCAAAGGCTGTTTGAATAACTTTTTCATTTTGTGGCTGGAAGAAAAACCAACAGTTTGTGCCAATAATGCCTAAAATTATTCATTAAGTCACTTTTTTTTCACATAAAACACACTAAAACGTACTTTTAAACATTTTGCTAGTCACAAAAAGTAAAATAACTTTCTAGAAATAGTTACCAATTACTTTAAAACAAGTTTTAACTGAAAGGAGGAAAAAAAGTGTGCTTTCATTTAAAAGTACAACACAGACTCCTAGTTTTGAAATAACTTTCCTGAAAAGGAAAGAGTCATTAAACTATTTTTTTAAATGGGATTTTTTTTCTTCCCAAAGGGAACTTACCTGCCCAGCAAAGGAACACAGCGAGCTGACAGTCAAGCCTCAAAAGCCTCAGAGGAGCACACTATTCAGCAATAGAAAAGCTTTGAAGGGCTTGGCACACAAGCCTGTATTTTTAGTCAGCTTACCTTAAGCGGACTGTGGGTTATGGCACATGGAAGGTGTTGTGAAGCTTTGGAGGCTGTCTATTATATCCTATGCAAGATACAACTCATATAAGCTAAGGCTCCTGCAACAGTGATTAATATGATGAGCACCGGACATTCTTTCATATGTTGAGGTGAAATCTTGCTAGTCTAAAAGTACAGTTCATCACAGAAAAGCAAACAGATACATAAATACAACAGGTCTTCTGAATACAGCATTTAATTTCCTCTAATCAAAGGCATTAAAATCGGGACAAAACCGTGCAAGGATATGAATTACAATATTCTGAGGCTTGTTTATAAAACTATCAGATGACATTTTTGTAATTTTAATATTTTGCTAGCAATCACACTGCAGCTGGAAATATCCTTGGAAATGCACCTTATTAAAAATTTACTTGAATTACCTGGAGACTCTGCCGGTGTGTCAGAAACACTTCTTGAAATCCCAGGCTGGGCAGCAATGGTAACATGGAGAAGTAATTCAGCTCTGTTCATAAGACTCTTCACTAAAGCCTTTGTTTTAGCCATTGGGTGGGAAGTCTTCGGCACAAGTGAATTTACTTCTTGAAAAAATTTTTCTCTGAAATAAGATAAACATTTTAATACACTTGTCTATATTTTCATAATATGGAAATACAAATCTGGGCTAGATAAAGGGTTCCGACTTTCTCTTGCTCATCGCAAGCACAAAGAAAACTGCAACAGTAGCACCTTGCTATGGCATTTGAATGTTTACTCAAAGTCAAAACTCCTTTCATGTTACATTCTCCCTCAAAACATCTCTGTATAAAACATGCATGCCCATTTGCAAATGGCCCAGAGTTTCAATGTAAATTTCAAGTCAACCTATTATCAGGGTGTACATATAAGCCACAATGCTAAGAAAATAAGGATTTATTTATTTATTAACATTTGTTGATCGGGAAAGTCCACTGGGTCAAAGACCCATTTTCAGTGGAGGCCCGGGGAGAAAAGCTCCACAAGCAAAATACAAAGGAACACAATAATTAAATACAATATAACAATGTTACTGATATAACAGGAAGAAAAAAACATAGAACATATACACACACAGAAGACATGACAGGTGGAAAATAAACTAGAATTTTACAATTGAATAATAGTGTTACATCATTTCCTTCTTTGGTGAGATTCCAGTCTCCTATATAGCAAGGATACACTAATAAATGTGAAGAATGTTTTTTTTTGGCAAAGATTTTGTCATTTCTTGTATTTGATGAAGTATATTGTTTAAGGTGGTTTGCTTTTGAGGCAGGTGCAGATGGATTGTCTAGATAATGTTTTTTTAGGCCTACCTTAAAGGCTTTTGGGTGGTCAATTTGGGTTATTTCTTATGGACGGTTATTCCATAGCTTAGCTATGGTATGGGAGAACAGGCATTGTCCTGCTCTTTTGTTGGCTTTAGCTACTGTAAGCATCAGTTTTACAGGAAGATCTTAGTGTTCTAGTGGGGCTGTATGTTTGTAGGACTGAGTTAAGGGCAGGGCAGTCATTTGGTTTAGAAATTAGTCTGTGGGCTAAGGTTAGTTGGGGTGTATTGTAGATGGTGGGAAAACTCTAGCCATCTTAGTTCAGTGATGGCATGGCAGTGATGAGAACAGTGAGGTTTTCCGGAGGCGAATTTGGCTATTTTGTTACAACAGGATTGTAGTTTATTACTAAGGGTTGTGTGCAAGTTAGGAAGAGACTCCAAGACCGTCAAATGAAGACAATAATTCGATAAAAAGGCAATTCCTTTATTCGACTTATAAACAGTGACAGCCTTTTGCATGAACAAAAAACTGTGGCAGTTGTGTGCAAGTTAGTGAAAATGGCACTACCATATAGAAGGGAGGGGATGAGTAGGATATTGGCTAGTTTTATTTTGGTATATTTATCCAGGTAGTTTGTGACGGTATAGTTTGCCTAGTTTGAAATGGGTTTTCTTGATTACGGTTAGGATGTGTTGTTCGTATGCGAGTTTATCATCTATTGTTATACCTAGTAATTTGGCTGTTTTCACTAGTTCAATTTCTGTGCCGTCTTTAACCAGGATTTTAAAGTCAATGTTGGGTGGCTTTGTTTTGGAAAGTAAAAGTTTAGTTTTTTTTGGGGTTAGCATTAGTTATGCTTTAATAAGTCATGATTCGATAGAAGTAAAGGCCTGTTGTGTAACTGTGAGGAGGTCTGAGAAAGTCTTAGAGGTGGATATAATTGTTGAATCATCGGCATATTGGATGATGTTTTGGATTAGGGGGGCTTTGTGCAGGTCATTGATGAAGATATTGAACAGTAGTGGACCTAAAATGGATCCCTGTGGTACTCCTATATTGTTAGGCTGGTACTGAGAATGCACATGTAAACATTTTACTGATCGTTCCCTGTTCTGTAGGTAAGAGGTATACCAGCTGACCAGCGGAGGGATTTTGGGGAGCAACCTAGTGTTGATAGTTGGTTTACTAGCTTAACATGTGACACTGTGTCGAAAGCTTTAGATAGGTCTAGTAGGATTACTGAGGTAGGATGGCCTGCATCCAAGGCTTTATTGACAGATTTGGTGAAAGATAATAGGGCAGTAATGGTGCTATGCCCTGGCAGGAAACCATGTTGGGTAGGGGATAGAAGACTATTATTTGAGAGGTGTTTGAGTAGTTGTGAGTGAACAAATTTTTCCAAGATTTTAGATAGAGGGGAGAGTATAGGGATAGGGCGATAGCTGGAAAGATCATAGGCGTTACCCCCTTTGTGTAGTGGGGTAATGATGGATTTTTTCTATAGGAGAGGAATGTAAGATTCAGTGAGACAGCGATTTATAAGAATGGTAACTGGATATGCTATTGAGCTAGCTACTATTTGCAGATATTCTTGGAGAAGATTATCTGCAGAGAGAGAGCAAGGTTTGAGCTGTTTTAGGAATTTCAAAATCAGAGGTGGGTACAGGTTGAATAGTGAAGGAATTGCCTGGTTGTGTAGTGGGTGTGTGTTCTGTTTGAGTTGGGAAGTGTATGTTTGAGCTGGATGGGCAGTCTTTGAGTAGCTTTTGGATGGTAGAGATGAAGTGGGTATTAAAGGCTTGGGAGATTTCTTGTGGGCTTTTTTCTGGTGCAGGGGATGGGTTTTGGATGGTGCCCGGGTTAAATAAAGAGGAGATAAGACTTCCAAAACTGTTTGGGATTGTTATATGACGTGGATAGTTTATCAGAGAAATAATCTTTACAATCTTGTATTACTAGCTTTTTTGATTTGTTGCAGAGTTGTTTGTAGTGGAGTTCATTTTGTTGTGTTCTGTCTTTCAGCAATATTTTCCATGCTTTGTTTCTAAGAGACATAGTTGTTTGGTTAGTCTTGTTAACTAGGGAGGATGGTTAGTTTTGGTTCATTTAGTACGCATTGGAGCTAGGCTATTGAGAGTATTCAAAAAGAGTTTGTTGAAATAGTCAATGGCTTCATCCAAGGCGAGTGTTTTAATGGGTTCCAGTTTTGGGAGTTTAAAATATTTATAAATTTATCCTAGTCAAAGTGGGCCAGGTTCCTGGAGGTTTTATATGAGGGCATTTTGACTACATGAAGGCGAGTTCTATAGGTATATGCTGGAAGGTGTTCACTTAATGTGTTTGGCAGGGTTCCTGAGTTGGAGTAGTTTTGGGGATGTGTTACAAGTATCCAGTCTAGGGTGGATTCAGAGTCTGTTAGACCATGAGAGGGAGTAGTGATGAGTTGGGTAAAACTGTGAAGATTGATGCTGTTTACTGGAGAGGGGGAGTCTAAGTTTAGCCAGTCAATATAGGTGTCTCCTATTATTATAGATTCATGAAGTATACTCTGATTTAGCCAAGACAACACGTTTTCAAGTATGTAGATATTGTAGTCTGGGGGAATATAAATAACTGCTATGCATATTTGTTTGTTTCTATTTATGTGAAAGAATGTAAGTAGTAGCTCTACATTACCAAAAGAGGGGACAGATTTTGCATAGGTTATTTGTAGTGAGTTTTGATAGATTAATGCTACACTGCCACCCTTTTTATGAAGTCTGCCCAAACTAATTATGTTATATCCTGTAGAGAGAATTTCAGTGTCAGCAATTTGTGGTTTCAGCCATGTTTCTGTTACTGCAATAATGTTTGGGTGTGGGTAGCTAGCCAGGCATGGAACTCAGTAGTTTTATTGCAAATACTGCGAATGTTTATAGTCATTAGGTGAAGTGTGTGTTGAGATATTGGATAAGCTAGCCTGGTGGTAGATGAATGGGTGTGGGGAAACATTTGGTCAGCTTGGCTGTCAGTGGATGTATGAATATTGATTGGGCCTGGATTTGGGTGTATATCTCCCATTGTATTGATGTGTGCAGTTGATAAAATATGCTGCGAGATTGTTGTTTATCTGGGGTGGGCTTGTAATGTAATACTAGACAAAATTTAAATTTGGGGGTAGGCAGTAGTAGTTTTAATCTGTCTGAGGTAATGGTATTACTTGCTAGTAGAGAGGGGGAGATCTCTGAATAACTTGGTTTGTTAAGTTGTATGGGAAGAGTTTGTGTGCTGCTGGATGATTCAACTACTACTACTAAGGTTAATGTTTAAGTTAAACACAAATTAAAATTAAACATTAAAAGAGAATACCTAATGTTTTAACAAACCAGACGTCTAATTTTTCTACAAGGACAACTGCTTTGAACAGTTTCAGTGTTAGAAATTATTTTCAGCAACAGTGGAATGGAAAAATCTACACCAGCTGAGAGCTGATTAATTACTGAAGTGTCATCTTTAAATTGTCTATGACAGCTAACACCTTGCAATTTACACAAAGTCTAGAACACATGACACCCTATGCATGTTTTTTTGAGAGACTCACCATGAAACTAACCATAATGGCAATTTTTACAAAAGACTCACAACATAGGACTCTTCCTGCTGGAGACATCTGTATCAGGTACATTTTCCATCAGTCCCATCTGGTAATATCCCCTGCCATCAACACATTACTTATGCCAGTATATAAAAAGTGTGGTGTTATCATGTTTTCTCCAGTTCTTTCCTGCTCACAAGAACAGTTGTACAGGTTGTTAGCAAATTATCATATCTTCAACACTGGAGATATAACAAAGCCCACATAAGAAAAGACACTCAAAATACGACTCTTAACCCAGCCCAGTGGTGCACAGGAATATACCTCTGACTACAGCCCAAATGGCCTCAATTCGATTAGTGACTCGGGCACTTTACAGAACTGGCAAAAAGGACAGGAAAGCCCATGCTAGGGAAGAGGTGAAGCCAACAGCAGCCTCTAGCAGTCCTTCAGAGGAAGGAGAGAGGATTAGGCTAAATAAAGTGCCTTCATTGCCAGTATGCAGACAAGAACACAAACAATACTCATGGCTTCCTGAATGATGCAATGAGCTCAAGTTCAAACAGAGAGGGCTTGATGGTTGACAGGCATGGGGGAAAAAAAAAATCACAAAATGCCCCAGAAAACTGGTTTACACTTGTAAGACATCTGTCAGTGACACTTCTAATCACAACATGGCATACAGTGCGAGAAGAGGAAGGAAATAAGCATTTTTAGTTGGTTCAGTTCACCCAGTGAGTGGGTTTTCAAACTGAGCAATGTAATCTCCTTGTGGAAACCAGATTAATTTCAAAAACGACTCAAGTGAGAAAGCAGCAGGCTTGCTACAGAAGGCAATGGCCTACAGAGAAAGAGACAGCCTGCAGTAGCAACTACAGCACATCTGTCTTGTAGGAAGTTAGAATGCATTAAGCCACACAAATTCATATCCCTGCAATGTGAAAGGGCTGGGTCTCTCTTGTACTTCTCAAATGAAAGGAAATAAATGGGTGAATGAGATGTTGATGTATTTGCCAACAGAAGAAATGGAGAGGATTAAATAAAAAGCCTTTTAGCATAATGGCAAATGGATAAAGCTGGTAAGGAAACTCAGTTCAACTGCTACAACAGAAGCTTTCAAAATGATTCAGCAGTACCATAAATACCTGGCATAAATTTCTGACCTTGCTTCGAACATCTCACTCGCAGCAGAGTCCCAACTGGGGTAACAACCAGCAGAAAGTAGTAGAACAAAGTATGAAGACTAGAAAAAATCACCATCAGCTTGAGCTTATAATACAGTTCTCATGAAGAGGCTTCCAGTATACTGCCCTTTTGGTAAAGCAAACTAAAGTGACCATTTGAGCACAGGTTCATAGATCAGTACTAGGCTAACTGCCCTTGTGGGCTATTTCAAGCCTAGCTAATTATCTCATTAGGGAATCAAACCTGAACCTTGAGTTCATAAGACAAAAATCCAATACACTATGTGAAACCCCTTGATGGTTAGGCTCTCTCTGTAGGCAAGAGGGACAGTGATGCACAGGTAAAACCCTACACCATGCCCCATAACAGCTACAGAGAAAAAGTACAGTTGTGTACACTTACCATAAATGCAGATGTTCAAGTGCATTCACTGTTACAGTCATTACATTTGGGTTATCTGCTTGCAGTAGCCCTCAGTCGGCCTGATTAACAAATTCTTGGGTCCTGCGTCGGTTGCTGTCCCTTCTTCCATGACGTCAGGTCATCAGGGGAATAAAACATGCAGCCGATGCCATTACATCAGTTTTTCTTGCCGCAGATGTCAGGTATGGGTCAAATGGGAAGCAATCAAATCTACAAATACAAGGAAATACCTCCAACAAAAAAGCAAATACACCAAAAAGCTTGTAGAGCATAGTAAAAAAGAGTAGAGGTATAGCCAAAAGAAGAAAGGGGTCTGGATGGAGGGTAACCAGGACACAGTAAGTGTACACAACTTTACTATGTTCTTCGTGTTTCACTGTTGCAGTCATTACATTTGGGTAGATTCCCAAACCTAAGGTTGGGAGGAGGAATTTAAATAGAATTAGGACCAGCTATAAGGCCCTGCAAGACTGCAGTGGCAAAACCAGCTCTGGATTTAGAGAAAATTGGCAAATGATAATGCTTGGTGAAAGTAAGTACAGAACTCCAGGTAGCAGCTTCTAGGATGTCTCTAGCAGGGATGCCCCTGAGAAAGGCTGTAGAGGTAGATGCAGCCCTGGATGAATGGGGTCTGATGCCCTGTGGGATAGGTTTTCCATGGTGCTTATAGCAGAAATTAATTTTGAAATAGCTTTCCCCTCTGTCCCTGCAGCAAATGCCACAAACAGTTGTTCAGATTTCCTTTGAGGTTTTGTCCTGTCCAAGTAGAATCTAAGCTGTCTGTGCACATCTAAAGTGTGCAGTATTCGTTCCCCTTTGTTCTGTGTGTTAGGAAAGAAGGTAGGCAAATGAATGGACTGATTAGAAGCTACACTGGATACAACCTTGGGCATGAAGGAGGGATTGGTTCTGAGGGACACCCTGTCCGCATGAAAGATGATGAAAGGTTCCACTGCCATAAGGGCCTGTAATTCAGATACCCTTCTTGCAGAAGTGACTGCTAAAAGGAAAGCTGTTTTCCAGGAAAGAAATTTTAAATTTGCAGTAGCAGCTGGCTCGAAAGGAGGAAGAGTGAGTTTTTCCAAGACAAAGTTAAGATCCCAGGCTGGAGATGGAGCTCTCCTGGGTGGCCTTAAATTTTTGGCCCCTCTGAGGAACTGCCTGAACAGTGGGTGAGAGAAGAGGGGAGGCTCTGTGCTATAATGAGCTGAAATGGCTGAGGCATGAATTTTGATGGAGAAAAAAGACAAGCCCTTATGAAGCATCTCAGTCAAGTATTGTAGAATCTGAAATAAATTGGGCACTGCTGTGTTCATTCCTTGAGACTGGTTCCAGGCACAGAATCTTTTCCATTTTGCAGCATAAGATTTTCTAGTACTAGGTCTCCTTGCCTCTAAAATGATATCCATCATTGATTTACTGAGGGATGGTAAAGGAGAGATTAGGTAATTAGCCAGGCTGCTAGGTTCCTGGTTTGCAGCTGAGGATGCAGAATCTAGTTCTCCTGCTGAGACAACAGGGAAGGAGTATGAGGCAGGTGCCATGGAGCCAAGTGCCGGTACCAGTGCTGGTGAGGCCAGTCTGGTGCAATTAAAACTGTCCTTGGCTTGTCCAGATTAATCTTTAGTAGTACCTTGGAGAGCAGAGGCAGAGGAGGAAAGGCATAAACTGACAGGTTTTTCCAGCTGAAGGATAGAGCATCCTCTTTCCAAGCTAGCTTGTGGGGAATCCTTGTGCAAAATTTGTCCAGTTGATGGTTCTGGGGTAGGCAAACAGGTCTATATCTGGGCTCCCCCATTTGCTTATCAACATGTTGAAAATCCTTGGTTCCAGTTTCCACTCGTGTGGGTCCATGAGGTTTCTGCTTAGTCCGTCTGCCAGTGTATTTAGTTTTCCTGGCAGGAATTGAGCTTGTAGATTCACTTGGTAGCTCAAGGCTGTGTTCCACAATGCCATAGCTAGTCTGCAGAGGGGGTAAGAATGTGTACCCCCCTGCTTGTTTATGTACCATATGACAGTGGTGTTGTCTGTCTTTACCATTAGTTGCCCTGGAAGAATGTGTTCCTTGAAGGCTGTCAGAGCATTCTGTACAGCTAACATTTCCTTTTGATTTATGTGCAGGTGCATTAGACTTGGGTTTCATTTGCCATGAATGCACTTCCCTGCCAGGTGAGCCCCCCATGCATAGTCTGATGAGTCTGTTGTTAAGATTTGGGCTGCAGGGGTAATGTGAATGGTAGTCCCCTGTTTTGGTGGGACGCCTCTGCCCACCAAAGGAACTCTAGGCATAGGCAAGGTATGATAGGAATCCCTGCTTCTAGATCCTATGAATGATGACACCATAGGCTTTTGAGATACCATTGTAGTTTCCTCATATGCAGCCTTGCATATGGAATTAGAAGAATGCAGGAGGCCATGAACTCCAAGGCTTGCAGTATTTGCCTTGCAGATAGCTGGGTTTTTGTGGCCACTTGTTTGAAGTAAGTTGTCAAATGAATCCGTTTCTCTGGTGTGAGGAAAGCTATCTGGGAAGTTGTATTCAAGCTTGCTCCCAGGAATATAATTTGTTGACAGGGTACCAGGTGGGATTTCTTTTCATTTATGGTGAACCCCAGACAAGTCAGTACCCTCTGAACAAAGGCCAGATGATTCAAAAGAATGGCCTTTCTGCCTGAATTAGACAATCGTCTAGGTATGGGTATATTTGAATATTTCTTTGCCTGCAAAATGCAATGACTGGAGGTAGGCACTTTGTGAATACCCTGGGCGCAGTAGATAAGCCAAAGGGCAGTGCAGAGAACTGATAATGCATGTATCCTGCTTTGAAGCGTAGGTAGCTTCTGCAAGACTCCCTGATAGGGATGAGCAGGTATGCTTCTTTTAAGTCTAGTGTTGCCAGCCATGCATCCTTGCCTAGCATAGGAAGCAGCTGGTGAAGAGTCAGAATTTTGGAATCATCAGAAAGGTGTTTAGAATAGAAAGGTCCAGGATAGGAAGCCATGTATTGCCTTTTCTGGGTACCAGAAAAAGTCTTGAATAGAAACCTTGTCCCTTTTCCTCTTCTGGTACCAAGAGAATAGCCCCCATGTTTAAGAGATAGAGTACTTCATTTTGGGCCTCTGCCCACTGATTTGGGGGTAGATTTGGCCACCTGCTTGGTGTTGGTAATGTGTGGAAATGAAATCTGTATCCTTGGGACACTATATTTAAAACCCATTTGTCCTGGGTAATGATTTCCCAATTTTTAGGCCTGCAGACCAATCTTTCCGTCTAAAGGAGCATTTAGTTGGGAAGTGCTTGGTAGTTTTAAAAGCAAGTCATTGAGACAGTTTTCCATAGGGGGGGGAGTCTTACTACTTCCAGGTTTGGGTACGGAAACCCCCCACTGCCTAGTGTTGTGTGTCTCCTGGGTCTGAAATCTGGGGTTTCTGCTGTGTCTGGGTTTGGTTTGAGAAGACCTGGAAGGGGCTGGAAAGGACCAATTTTTAGAGGGCCAGTGCCTACTAAATCTAGGAGGCTGAACTTGTAAGAAATCTTTAACAGTTTGCATAGATTTAGCTTTATCTTCCATCTTTTTAAGAACTACCTCAGCCTTGTTGCCAAACAAGTGGTTCTGATTGAAGGGAACATCCAACAATTTAGCTTTAACATGATCAGGCAAACCTTGCTCCTTAAGACAAGCATCAATTCACTCTATCATTCAATCTCAGCCTTTCTACAGGTTATGTACCCAAGGAATGGCGTACAGCAACAGTGGTCCCACTCCACAAAGGTGGAGCCTCAACGGACCCTGGGAACTATCGCCCCATAAGCCTGACTAGCCTAGTCTGCAAGGCCATGGAGGGGATCATCATGGGACTCATAAACAAAGACATTGGGGAACTACAGATGCTAGATCCTACACAATTTGGCTTTGTTAAAGGCAGATCCTGCCTCCTGAACCTGGTAGACTTCTTCGAAACAGTCACCAAGGCCATAGATGAAGGGAAGGTAGTCCACACTGCCTACCTGGACCTTGCAAAAGCCTTTGACACCATACCCCACTCTGGCATCATAGATAAGCTCTCCAGCCTAAATATCAACCCCTATGTCATAAGATGGGTTGCAAACTAGCTCAAGGACAGAACCCACATGGTCAGAATTGCGGGAGCTATGTCAGACTCTAAACCTGTTACAAGTGGCGTTCCACAAGGCTCAGTCCTGGGACCGCTCATGTTCGGTATATATTTTTCAGAGGTACAGGCCAACATGGGAGGACTATGGCTGACCAAGTTTGCAGACGACTGCAAACTGGGTGCCATAATCGACTCTCCAGCTGACACAGGCATCCTCCAAAAGGGTCTCACAGAGACGGACAACTGGTGCCAAAGCCATGGCCTGAAACTAAACGCCAAGAAGTGTATAGTCATACCCTTTGGAAAAAACAAAGTGCCCACAAACTACCATATAGGCAGTAATCCAAGTACGGAGGAAGTAATTAGGGACCTGGGAACCCAAGTTGATAATCTCTCCTTTGACAACCACGTTGCCAAAGTGGTTAGAAAGACCTTCTATATAGCCCACCTCATCATGAAAGGGTTCACATCTAGATCCAAGGAGGTCATTGTGCCCTTTTACTCATCCCTCATCAGGCCCATAATTGAATACAATGCCCCGTTTGGGATGTACCTTACCCGTCACCTGCAGCAACTGGAGAGACCACAAAAGTACCTCACCAAGAGGATCAAGGGTCTCAAACAGATGACGTATGCTGCCAGGTTAAAGAAACTCCAGCTCTACTCAGTTGCATACCGCCTACTTAGAGGCAATCTATGCCTGACTTATAAAGCCATGTCCAACCCAGAATTAATGGACATGCTCCACCTCAAAAAATACAAATCCACTAGAGCTACGCGCTCAAGGGATTTGAATCTCAACACAGAAATTAATAAGACATGCTGGAGAGACAGATTCTTGACCCAGAGGCTCCCAGTACTCTGGAATAGAATCCCAGTCCATATCAGACAGAGCCCCTCGCTGACTCTCTTCAAGAGAAATCTTGACGAGTGGATGGGAGATCGTAAGTTCATTCCGGGGATCACTTCTGTGTCACTGCTAGACAGAGGCTCAATAAAGTAACCAAAAAAAGGGCACAGTAAAACCCATTTTTAAAGGGGTGGCGTAAACCAAATACACTCTGGCTAGGCTGATAAATGCCCTAGGGCATATAGCCTAGTATCAACCTATGAAACCTATGCCTTCTGAGCACAGACCCAGGAACAGCAGCCCTGCAAGAGGCCTCTAATGAATCAAATCCACACTGCAAATTATGTTTTTCAACCTGTTCACAGAATGCATTAAATCTTGTAATTCTTTATTTTCAGCACAGTCAGGAATTAACATATTTTTTTGTTTAAGCAATCCAATAACATGCTGTTGATACTTTAACATATGAAACTGGCAGTTTAAAGCCCTAATGGCCAAGGTTGCAGAAGTGTAAACTTTCTTACTCCATCTATCCAATGCCCTGGAGTCTCTATCAGAGGCATTTTTAGCAGTAGAAGCCTTAATGCCCTTGGGTCCCTGTGAAATAGTCTCTGGATCCGCAATAGGATTTTTAAAAAGGAACTTGTGAGAATCAGTAACCCTGTAATATCTGTCAGGTTTTCTGGGAGCAGGAGGCAAAGAATCAGGGGCCAAACTAGATTCTGAAAAGGCATCATCAACAATGTCTAGTGCAGGAGGTACAGCTAAAGGCCTATGCTGAAGCAGGAGTAAGAAATCCCTAAGCCTCTTTTTTGAATCAGAAAAATCCTGGCTTTCCCAGTGGAAATGCTCCCTTAAAGTATGCAAGGTCTCACCAAAAGAAAAATCCTCTGGAGGGGAAGCAGAGGGAATAGAGTCCTCTGTATCAGAATCCTCATAAGTAGATAAGGGCAAATCAAGATAATCAGAAGAATCAGAAAAATCAGAATCCTGTTCAGAAGATTCATAAACAACTTCAATCCTAGGTCTCTTAGAAGGGGGAGGTTGGCTTCCCCTGATTAGAGTTATAAGATCTTCAGCCATTCTTATCATTTGTTTTTTAGGCATAGAGGCCTGAAGAACATGTGGCCTGGGTGTCGTTTTCTTAGGCATGTTTCGAGATTTTGGCCTAAATGAAGAAGGAGGCGTCGGTTTAATATGCAAGTCCGTAAGCCTGAATACACCCTCAGAAGCCGGTGCCTGCACAGCGGCTCTGGACCCATCCAAGGTAAAGACATCCATAGGTTCCACAGTTGAAGCATCTCACGGAATACCAGACTCCGAATGGGTCTCAGTAGAGGCCTGCGAGTCAGAAGTAGTTGGTATCAGGGGCTGCAAAAGTGCCTCACTGAGTACCGGTGAACAGGCTTAGGAGAAGAGTCGTCGGCAGCTTTGGACCTCGGCGGCCTGTCTCAGTCTTTATCTTTGCATTTTTTTGGAATCCCAGTAGTCGGATGGCTAACCAACGACATTTCTGGATAATTAAACCGAGAAGCAAAAATATACAGACGGATAGTGCGCTGATTAAATAAAGCACAAAACCGACAGCAAGGTACGATGTGGTAGGGGCCTAGGCAAGGAATACAGTATGAATGAAAATCTTTGTGAGGTATTTGCTTTCCACAAGTAATGCAATTATTAACTTTTACTGACATCGGTAAGGAGCAAGAAAAAGTTTCCCCAATGGGGTACTTCGCTTTAGTTGAAGACTTCATTTCTGAAACTCAAAAACATAAATTTCAGGAGTCGGCCAAACCGGCACCTGCGAACTGCTTCTGCTTCAGGCACTGGACAGCTAGAAAGACTGATGTAATTGTGTCGGCTGCATGTTTTATACCCCTGACGTCATGGAAGAAGGGACAGCAACCAACACAGGACCCAAGACTTTGTTAATCAGGCCGACTGCAAGCAGATAACCCAAATGTAATGACTGCAACAATGAAACATGAAGAACATCAAGTAGCTAACAGCATCTGCTTTCGTGGATAGCCCCAAAAAGGTGTAACCATGCATTACACTGCCAATCTAATACAATATATAGGGTTGATAAATATAAGAAAAGGGTAAATTAAAAAAAAAAAAAATCACATACCCCACCACTATTCACCACGAGGACAAGCCAGTCGAGTAACATGAGTAAAAACACTTGCATCACTTTCCCTCTTGCCTACAGAGAGAGCCTGACGATCAACAAGTAGCCTCTAATGCAGTTTGCCACAGAAGATATAATCACATGGTGTACAACTAATTTACCTCCTGCAAGGCAACAAGTAGATGAGGAAAAGAAATGTATTTTTAATCAGTCCAGGAACACTTGTGCTGCCTGTGAATTTTGGAATCCTGACTAGCTGCACACTTCTTTACAGTCCCAGCTCCAGACAGAGTTCAGCCCAAGAATACAAGTCATACACTTACACCCATGGCCTTGCATACTGATAGCCTAAGTTAACATCTGACTTAATAGCATCTTCATTTACAGTCATCCCAGGAAGATACAATCAAACTGCACAAACAAGCAATGTATCCCTCCAAGACAATAGGTAATGCAGAGGAAAAAAAAGAATAGCTTTTTTTCCCTAAAAAAATGTTAGTCCAGGGAAACAGCTTATATTCTTAAACTAGTCTGCCTCTTTTCTACTGGCAGAGTGGCTGACTGTGATCATCCTGTTTTACAGTTGGCTGTAGAAAGATACAATCATGTATTACAAGAGGCTACATAGTGTAGAAAAATACAAAGAGCAAATCAAAAGAAATAAAATAGCGCATTTTCCATAAGACAGCTCAGTCCAGAGCACAGGACAACCAGTTATACCCCTATACTTCTTGGTTAAGAAAAGCCTGACTAGCTACATGATCACTCTTTTGCAGTCAGTTCACGAAGATATAATCATACACTGCACCTGCAATCCACTCCAAGGCAATAGGTCCTGCAGAAGGAATACGAATGACAAAGAAAAATAAAGTTTTTCAGCAAGATAGCTCCGTCGAAGACCCCATGTCAAACATGATGAGCTTTGCCCATCTAGGCTACAGAAAATCTGACTAAAACATACTCTTTTGAAATAAACCTTAGGAACATCAATTCACCTTTCAAAAATGTAAGAAACAGAAATGTTAAATGAAAATCTCACTTCTTGCAGAAAGAAATCTCAACTGAGGAACACATGCAAAGCATTTAAATTCATACCTTTCAGTTAAAGAAAACTTGAATAGCTACAAAGGCCTTTTTGTCAGTTCCAGGAAGATTTAGTCACAAACTGCAATACAATACATAATGCAGAACTACTGCAAACTATAAACAAAATTAAATACATTCTCATTTTTTCAAGAAGACAGTTGAGTTAAAAATACAAAGCACTTAAATCTGTCCCTCTTCATTACTGAAATCCTGACTAGAAAAACTCTCCTATTTTAGTCACACAGGAAGACGAAATCACACAGTAAACTATCAACTCACTCAAAGACAAGTATAGCAATATTTATTGCAAATAATAAGAAAAGAAATCCAACTGTTCGGAATACAGTTCAGGTCAGGTAAACGGGTCACATGCTTACACTGTTATCCCCATCACAGGTGCAGACAGCCTTCCTTTCTACAAGCATCCACTTATGTAATCTACCACTGAAGATGGCATTATACACAGCAGCTCCAATTATCCTCTTCAAGATTAGTAGCGTAGAAAAAATACAAAGCAAATAAAATTCAGTTCTGCAGAAAAAACAGGTCAGACACACCATGTCCTTTCTATGCACAGAAAGCTCAGGTAGTTACAGAATGTCCGCTTTAGCAATCAGTCTTGGGAGGATGGAATCAGTCCACACATCACCAAATCTCCTTTTCTTAGGAAATACGTTGAGAAGGAAAATACAAACAGCTAATAAAATCACATTCTTTCAAGGAGGCAGTTCAGTCCCGGAACAGAGGTCAAATACACCTGTGCTTCTATTATTAATTGAAAACTTGAACAGCTAAACAGCATCACTTTCTGTAATAGGAACAGAGAAGCTGCAATTGCACACTCCACCAGTAACACACTGCTCCAAGACAATAACTACTAGAGATAAGTACAAGGGCAAATAGAAAAATAAAATCACACTTTTTCTTATAGCAGCTCAACCTGCATCACAGGTCAAATATTTATACTGTGTCTTTCTTCTTTACAAAGAGCCTAACTACAGTATCTCATTTTGCTGACAATCTCAACAAGATGTCATTACAGACTGCACTACCAACCAGACCCTCCAAGCCAACATTGTGCAGAAAAAATGTGAAAATTAAAATAAATAAAATCACAGTCAAGGAATACAAACTAGAGAGTTACAATTGTGTCCCTCCAAGCTATTGAAGAGTTTTGGCACCCTTTTTTCTAACCAGTCACAGAATGATGCAAGTAAACATGGCTCAACCAAATCCACCCACCACGATAACAGGCAGTCCAGAAAAAACTGTAAACAGAAAAAAAAATAAATCACACACTGCACCACAACTCCACCATGAAAAGGCAATGCAGAAAAAATACATATCCCAAATTTAAAAAATGATAACATTTTTTCAAAGTAACATCCACTGTAACAGCATGTTTACTCACATGACTTTACTATGTTCTTCTTCTGATCACTGCTGCAGTAGCCTTAGCTAAATGGGTAGACTGCCATAGCTTATACTGACTGGGATGAGGGTCCAAGAGCCCCTAGAGAATGGTCCTAGCAAAGATTGCTCTAGTTTTGGAGAAGGAATCTAGTTTGTTATGCTTTGTAAAGGTGTGTACATAGGACCAAGTTGCTCCTTCTAGAATCCACTCATTTCCAAAAAGACACAGATGAGGCCAAGGCCATGGTAGAGTCTTAACCTTACTTAAAATTCTCTTACTGTGGTGGATATAACAAAACATAATACCATGACACAAACATTTGAAGATAGTCTGTTTGACGCAGCTTGCACTTTTATAATAAATAAATAAATAATCAGAGTTTCCGAACATTTAAGTTTCGTGAAGATAACATCAGAGTTGACTGCAGGTATCTAGAGAACAGAAATGACTTTTCCTTCGTTTTTAGTTTCTGGAAAGAAGACAGGGAGATGATAGCTTGACCTAAGTGTACTTGGGTACCACTTTAGGTATATAAGAAGGATTAGCTCTTAAGGAAATTGTCTTTGTGTAAAATTAGCTAAGGCTGACCCACCACATGAGCTTACAACTCAGATAACCTTCTTGTAGAAGTCAGAGCAATCAACAAAACTGATTTCCATGTTTAAGACCTCAAATCAGACTGATGAGCTGGTTTCAAAGAGAATAAGAGTTCATTAGACATGGGGTTGGAAAATAACAGAGAAACTTTGCACAATCTGCTTGCTTAGGGGCAACTAAGTGGCTATCAGTGAAGTTCCAGGTTGTAATAAAACAACTAGCAAATGCTGAAAGAACAGGAGAAACTGGAGTAAGTTTGGGAAATTACAGGTGTAATAAAGCATATTTTTCTTTAAATATACAGTGGAATATTGTGTTCCCACTGAAACAGCTGATTCATTATGGATATGGTTTCAGAAAAAGAAAATTCCTTTAAGGGGTACCAGAAGAAACACTTGCCTCAGAGAAGAATTAAAAATCTGAGATGAGAAAAAAGTTGTCTCCACACAATCATTTTCCTGTTCAGTGTCCTGAAAATCCTCTTGACAGTGAAGAATTCCATTCTCCTTTACTAGAAACATCAGAACTGGAAGGGTCAAGAGCCTGAACTAAACCCTAAGCTAAGCCCAGTAAATTACTACTCTCCAAAGTAACAGAGAAAGGGAATGACAGATGTCTAATTTTCTGCTTCTTTTTGACAGGAACTTCAGTAGAAGCAGACTTACTACTCAACACACAAATCCTCCCAAGAAACAGGCATCTCAGTCCAAAGAAGAAGAGAAAGCATTTCCTGCTTCTCCTCCTGAGACTGACAAGAGTGGTTCTCCCCTACCTACCAAGGGCACTCCAACAGCTACAGAGGACATGTTGAACACCTGGTCCACAGTGACTGTAGGGACTACACGAGGGAGAGCCAAGGGAAAAGATGAATGATCTGAGGAACCAGAAATGCCTACAGCAGTGTCACCCATCTATGGCTGAAGGAAATTTGTAGCCTGCTAAATAGGTAAAAGTTGCTTAGATTTTTTTTTTTCTTTTCTGTGGTTAGGAGGAGGAAGAACAATCAAACCAGTAGGTCATTCCATGGTAATGCTAAAAATCATGCCTAAATCCCAGTGAACACTGGCGGCAGTGGTGATTATTAAAAAAGCAGATTTTTCCACCACAAAAACAGAAAGTCACCACTTTAAACACTTACCTTGTCCCTAAAGTGATTATGCAGAACAAGTGTTCACTAGGAAAAAGTAAGTTTAATTTAGCTTTAACAACTTTTTCCCCACAAAAGTAAAAAGTTTTGCTGCATAGTAAAAAGTGGCTAAAAGACATGTGACAGTCAATTAAAACACCTTTTTCCCCAGTTTTAAATATATATTTTACAGAAAAAATATAATATTTAGTCATCAAAATAAAATACAGAAGTTTTTTTTTTTCCCTCAAAGGGAACTTATCCATCCAGCAATGGAGAACTGTTAGCTGACAATCAATCCTTGAAATTTCCAAAAGAAACACTCCTCAGTTGCAGGAAAGCTCTAAAGAGCTTAGCACTCAGACCACTATTTTTCTTCAGCTGTGTTCAGGATGATAATGGTTTGGGCATGTGGAAGGTTCCTTTAAAGTTTTGTAAGCTGGCTGGATGTTATACACTTTGCAAGATATAGCTAAGGACACTGCAGCAGTGATCAAATGACTAACATTATTTAAATCTCTCTAACTATTTACAATCCACAAAAGATGTTTTTAATTACTTCTTGATTAAATATTACACCTCCGGCACTGGCGAATTACCTGAAATGTCTATTTACCTATATGAATACTTCCATGCAAAAAATCCTAAATCTTCTGGACTGTGCTATAAACTTATGAGCCTTACAGATGTCTTCCAACTGTTACTCTGAAAATTGCCTTTCCATTCTCTTTTCCCACTATTTTCTAACCTCCCCTAATTGATTCTTATACTTTATTATGCAAGATTTTATATGCATTACCACTTATGACATTATTTAACACCAGCTTCCATTTTAAACCCAACCAAAAACTTTACCACAGTTGTTCTGTCACTTCACACTGACCTACGTCTTTCTGTTTATATTTTTTCACACTAATCCTCTCTTATCAATCCCTGGTAAGGAAAGCAATCTTTGTCCTGCAGTCCGAACTTCTGCTTAATCTGTTCCTAATCTATTTCCTTTCTCTCCCTAGTTATTTGCTCCCTATATCTTGGTTCCTTTACCAATTTCTTACAGTAAACTCCAACTCCGTTATTCTATACTGCTACCTACTGGTAAAAAGCTTCTTCCCCTCTTCTCGCGTCAGTTTAGTTCTTACAACAGTTTTTGCTGTTTTTATGAATATAATATGCAACATGATTGTTACTCTCCTTAAAGATATGTATCCAAAATCCTACTCTCTCTATTTATCAGCCACCCATTTCATCATCATCTAGTTCCACATTAATAACCCTCTTCCTGAATTACATATTAAAGCATTAACTGCGTAGCTTTAACGTATCCATTCAAATCAGGTAATTCTATTAAATCATACTAACCTTTTTTCTATGGGAAGAAAATTCCATTTAACTCTTCCCTTCTCAAATATTTTCCACTACTTCCCCTTTGGTTGATAAAAAAAATCCTAGTCTGCAGGACTAAGAGAACTAAACTAATTTTCACTATTTGTAGCTCCTTATCCTCATCCATAATCAAGAGCTTCCAGTTTGGCAATGTTTGCAGTACCTTTCGTTCAATTACTTCCCACATACCCTTAAGCTGCTATAATGCAGTTAATTTTTTAATCCATACACCTACATACATTATCTTATCATGTCCCCATAAAAGCTGTGTATTGCTGAACTAATTCATGCATGGGTATATAGTTTATGCTTATAACTTTTGTTTTAAGCTTCATTTATTTAATATCCTGGAAAAACATGAAACTGCCTCAAAATGTTTCCCAACACCAACATGCCCATTTTATGGATTTATCAAGCACGAAATATTATCTGCTAATAAATCTAACTTTTCTTGGGCCATATTAGTAATTTCTTTGAACCTGTGACTCCTGTATTTTCTTTTCCAACAGTTCAAAACATAAAGCAAACAGTGGGGAAAAGAAGACATCCATGTCATGTTCCATAAATCAAACACGTAAGTGGACCTCTCCACCTTAACTCATGCCTTTGACCCATCACATATACACCAACATGGAACACAAATGATACCATTGCTCTACTCATAAAACCCCAACTGACTACTCTGAATGCTTTCTCTGCATTAAGATGCATTAGCAATAGCAGTGTTTTCTTGAACTGTGCATCTCTCCCTGGATCATTATTGTTATATTCCAACTGTCAAATGTTTGTTAGTCCCCAAGAAAACACAATGCCTGACATCTATCAACTTTATTAACATTTGCCAAATCTAGTAGAGAAAAACACTAATCATAGTTTAAGATTTAAATAGGTTTCATACAAAGCTGGATCTGAAGAGTTTTTATCCTTTCTGGGTAACACAGCAACAACAGCCCACCCTTGTTTTAAAATACTATTAAACAAAACCTTATTCATCTTTAGCATTTTCTTCCCTCTAACTTGCATATTTCCACAGGAATACCATCTGTTTCTAGAGACTTATATGCTCAATTATATGCAGCAATTTGTATCTCAGCTCTTCTTATACTCACTACTGTTGAATCTCAACTTATTTTTCTTGGTTCCTCCAATCCTCTGCTTTAAACAAAATTTTATAAAATTTCCAAAATATCTATAAATACATATACAGTATCTCCAGTTGTTTTGCTTCTTATAGGCTCTACAACTTTCTATTTCATTTGTCTGCTTCATTGTGCTAGATGTTTCTCTACCCTACAGTTGTTAAAAAAAGCTCCGTAACAGCAACTCTTCTAAACACATGCAAATAACCAAAATACTCCCTTATTTTTCCTTTAGCAATCTGCAGTTACTGCTTTTCTTGTTCTGCAAGATTCTTCTTTTTAACCTCGGTCAGCTCCTCTAAAGAACCCCAATTACTTCTTCCCCATCTCTCTCTCTCTCTCTCTCTCATTTTTACCATGTTATTCAAATCCACTTTTCTTTCACCCCACTCATTATCTATCCCTTTGGAAGTAATTTCTATCTTAAATAATAACCACTGAACTATAATCTGTCTACTACTCATTTCTTAAACTCCTCTCTTTTCAACAGATAAGGAGGAAGGCTCCAGTCTCTCATTTTTACATTATTATCCTACATATATACCTTGTTTTTACACATGCAAAATAATTAACTGGGTGGGTATCAAAGCTTTAAATCAAATACAAATGTTCCTCTGAAATATCATTTCTACCCAATCAAGCTCATATGCCACATCTAGGGGAATACGTAAATTGCTTAAGATCTTTCCCATACCAAATATACTCATATGTTCCTTCAGAGGATTACCCCCCCTTTTGTTATATTTTCCCTTCTAGGTCTCATGATAAGAATTCACTATGCAAAACAGGTTTCAGTCCTCACCATAAACAATATTGCCACTGAAAGTTTATTATTTCTCGCCAAATTCTCCTAAGCTCCAAAATAGTTGCTTTAGGTGAAATCTAAACACATCACTGTAATCCTCCTCCCCCTCTAATAACACTCTGCTACCATAAGTCTACCATTAGTCTTTTTTCCTGCTTCTATCACTACTACATTCTTTCTTGTAATCAGTACTACTACTCTTCTTTTCCTTTGTCCCAAATACTCTACTAAATGGGACATTCTGAAACCTTTTTTTCATCAAATTCACATGCTTATTTCTATCCAAATGCATCTCCAGCAACATTGCTATTTGCACTCTATATTTCTTAATATAACTCAATACTGTTTGCTTTTTGTCTATATCTACAAGATCATTTGCATTCCATGTTAACAATGACAAAGCAGCCACTCTGATAAGAAGTTATTACTTCAACTTATTATACATGACATTTCTTTTGAATATATGTTCAACATGCAGCTTACATGCAAATATTAAGAAATGAAAGACAGATCTTTTATGTAGTTGCTTTTTTATCTCTATCTGAACCAGTCTCACGCTTTTCCAGACTTTATGCTTCATGAACATACTCAAGAAACAAAAAAGAAAATTATTTTTTTAAACCCCAACCCTTTTGACCAACAGCAAAGATATGAAACTCAACACATTTAACAAAAAAGAAATTTACCTATCTATTTATGAGAAGTTGCCCTCCATCAATGAAAGCAAAGTTGTGTTCAGTAAACCTACCTTAACAGCAGATGCTTGAATGATCACTGCTGAAGTAGGCTAGGCTACATGGGTGATATCCTGCACAGGATATGAAAGACAGCCAGCTTCAAGCCAACTTCCTTGCACCCATACCATTAGTCAACTTGAAATGACCGGACTAAAAAGACAGATTTGAGCTCAAAATGCTTTCATGCCAACTGAAAGAGGGAGGGTAATCCCAGAGTGGACACTGGTAGGAAAAGAAAAAAAAAATGTCATCACTCCTGGCATAAAACTACACCAAAAAAGTAAAGGGGATAAAGGGAGAGAGGAGCTACTACAGCAGTCATCATTTAGACATCTACTGCTATGGCAATTTGCTTACACAACTTTACTATACTCTTTATATTAATCAGTGTTGCAGTGGCTTAAGCTATATGGATAGATTACTATAGCTTACTGGGAGGTGGAAGAGGAAGGGTTCAGGAGCCCCTGGAAAACAGTCCTACAAAGCCTGTCCCAAACCTGGAAAAGGAATCTAATGTACACTGTTTTATAACAGTATGCAAAGAGGATTCAAGCTGATGTATCTAGAAAACTTCAAGTCCAATCTTTTCCAAAATGCCACATCTGAAGCCAAGGCCCTTGGAGAGCGTGACTTGACACTGCTTGCCACAGTTTTGTTGTTATGGGAATAAAGTACAGTTGTGTAAAATCTTACCATAACAGTAGATGTCCTCCTCCTCAATGTTCTTCACTGTTGTAGTTTTCATTAGAAGAGGGATCCCCTGCTGCAGCCCGACATTCAGCCAGTACACTAAAGCCTTTAGGTTACTTTAAGTTACACTACATGGCATACGTAGGGCATAAAGGTGATGTCCAGACATACCAACCACAGAACTGAGAGCCCCAGTTGAAGCCAGTCCAAAGAGAGTAGAGAGATCATCAGCACATCAAGAAGTGGAAGACGGGGTGGAGGGTGGGACTGAATACTACAACAGTGATGAGAAGGACATCTACCATTATGGTAAGATTTTCCACAACTGTACCATCTCCTTCCATTTCACTGTTGCAGTATTCATTACAATAGAGAGAGTTACAAAGTTCAAGAAGAAGAGAGGGAGGAGGAAAGACCAGCAGAGCTCTCTAGGAAGCTATGACGGAAGGCCCTAGCAAAACCAGCTATAGCTCTGGAAATACCATCCAACTTGTAGTGCTTCATAAATGTACGCACAGACGTCCAGGTACCTGCCTCAAAAATAGAGTTAGTATCCAAACCCTTGACAAAAGCACCAGAAGAAGCTACATCTCTGATAGAATGAGTCTTAACAGAAGAAGGAAGGCTCTTACAATGAAAGGAGCAACAAAAAGAAATTACTTTAATAATTAGAAATCCAAGAAAAAATAGTTTGCTTGGATACTGCCAAACCTTAAGACGTAGGAAAAAAGGAAACAAAGAGCTCATCAGATTTACAAAAAGTCTTAGTCTTATCTAAATAAAATCTAAGTTGTCTATGCATGTCCAGTGTGTGCAGGACTTTCTCACTAGCAGACCGCATTGAAGAAAAAAAAAAGGGGACAAATGAATACACTGATTAAGGGACAACTCAATTACCACCTTGGAGATAAAAGAAGGATTAGTACGAAGGGAAAAACTGTCCTTATGAAAAAACAAAAAAAGGAGGACAAGCCACAAGGACTTGAAGCTCCAACATCCATCTGTCAAAAGTAAGGGCTAATAAAAGTACAGTCTTCCAAGAGAAATAATGTAAGGAAGTTGAAGCTGCAGGCTCAAAAGAAGCTTGGGTCAATTTTTCCAAACAAAATTAAGATCCCAGGGAGGAGGAACAAGCTTCCTGAGAGGCCTAATATGTAGGACACATTTAAGACATTGTTTGGCTTCAAATCTAGAAGCTAAAGGAGGTGATAAAGGAAAACAAGCAGAGGCAGCTGATAAGTGGACCTTAACAGAAGAAAGGCTGTGTTCTACACGAACTACAGAATGAACTGGCACCCTACCTAAGTACCATGTTCAATCATAGCCTCACCTCAGGCTTTGTGCCCACTGAATGGTGCACCACGACGGTTATCCCACTCCACAAAGGGGGAGTCATGATGGACCATGGGAACTACCACCCCATTAGCCTGACCAGCCTGGTCTGCAAGGCCATGAAACGTATTATCATGGAACTCAAGATATTGGTAATCTCCAAACTCTGGACCCTACCCAGTTCGGGTTTGTAAAAGGCAGATCATGTCTCCTAAACCTGACTGACTTCTTTGAAGCAGTCACCAAAGCCATAGATGAGGGTAAGGTGGTTCACACAGCTTATCTAGATCTCACCAAAGCTTTCAACACCATCCCCCACTCTGGAATTATAGATAAGCTCACTAAACTAGGTATAAATCCCTATGTCACAAGATGGGTTGCCAACTGGCTCATGGACAGAACCCACACTGTGAAAGTAGCAGACTCCAAATCCGACTTCAGACCAGTGACAAGTGGAGTACCACAGGGTTCAGTCCTGGGTCCTCTCCTGTTTGGTATTTACTTCTCTGAAGTACAAGCTAACACAGAAGGTCTTTGGCTAACAAAGTATGCAGATGACTGCAAACTAGGAGCCATAATCGAAACTCCTAAAGATGTGGACATACTACAAAAGGGCCTCTCTGAGACAGATGCCTGGTGTCAAAGCCATGGCCTGAAGCTCAATGCCAAAAAGTGTATTATCATCCCCTTTGGTAAAAACTCTGTACCCAAGAACTACCACATAAGTGGTAGTCTACTTAACACCGAAAGTATGATGAGACCTTGGGACACCGGTGGACAGGAGTCTCTCCTTTGATAATCACTTCGCCACAGTGGTCAGGAAATCCTTCTATGTGGCTCACCTCATCACAAAAGGTTTCTCATACAGAAAAAAAAGGTCATTGTTCCCCTCTACTCATCACTCATTAGATCCATTATAGAGTACAACACCCCTTTTGGTATGTACCTCATAAGACATCTACAACAACTGGAAAGGCCACAGAAATACCTCACAAAGAGGATTACTAGCCTCAAGCAGATGCCCTATGCAGACCATCTCAAAAAACTCCAGCTTTACTCTGTCGCATATCGCCTACTCAGAGGCGATCTCTGCCCAACATACAAAGCTATGTCAAACCCAGAGCTGTTGGACATTCTCCACTTAAAGAAATCCAAATCCCTCAGAGCTACACGGTCTAGGGACCTAAACCTTGTCACCACAATAAACAGAACATGTTGGAGGGATAGATTTCTGTCCCAGAGACTTCCCATACTCTGGAACAGACTACCTATCTATGTCAAACAGAGCTCCTCATTAGCACTCTTAAAGAAAAATCTTGATGACTGGATAGGAAATAGGAAATTCACCCCAGGGATCACTTCTGTGGCTCTGCTCAACAGGGGCACAGGAAAATAATTTTCTTGGGTGGCGAAAGCCAGGGTACCTTTTTGGCTAGGCTTATATAGGTCCTAGGGCTAATAGCCTAGTACCTACCTATGAACCTATAAGCCAACCCAGAAGTTCACACAGATAAGAAAGAACCAAAAAAATCCATAGAAATTGGATCCAAATTACAAGAAAGACACCAAACAGAAAACCTCTTCCAACTGGATAAAGAGAATGTCCTAGTAATGACTGCCCTGGCATCCTGCAGGACCCTAAGCATGTCCTCAGAAAAGAGGTGTCTATCTTGATTCAAAATCCTATCACCCACAGAGTCAGTTAGAGTGGAAAGGTGGTGATGGATGACAGATCCCTTGTCTTGTGAGTAGGTCCACCCTGTAAGGTAACTTGTGAAGACTGCCCTTGGCTAAATGCAGAAGAGGAAACCAATGCTGTCTCGGCCAAAAGGGAGTCACCAACAAGGTTTTGGGAGCATCCTGTCGAATTCTGAATAGGACTTTTGGAATGAAAGGAAGGGTAAGGAAGGCATGAAGGCACGTCCCCTTCCAAGAAAAAGTTAGGCTGTCCACCTTCCAAATCAGAGGACATGGAACTTTGGCACAAAATAGAGGAAGCTGTCTGTTCAGAGGGGAGGCAAATCTATCTACTTAAGGAGTACAACACTGGTGTACAATGTCCAGAAACACATCCCAATGAAGCATCCATTTGTGTAATTGAGTTATGGACCTGCTTACAGAATCTGTCACAATGTTTTGATCTAAGGGAATGTAAACTACCTGAAAAGTCAGTTGATACTGAATAGCGAGTTTCCACACCAGAAGTGCCAACCAGTAAAGAAGATGGGACCTTGCCCCCCCCGTTGTTTACATATATCACTGTGGTATCGTCTGTAAACATCTTGACAGGTCCTGTGGAGAACAGAGGATGAACAACCTGAAGAGCCAGCAGAAGAGCTCTCATTTCTTTGACATTAATGTTTTCTTCCTGTTGATAATGTGCCAAGACCCCCGCGGCACCTTTAGGGAACCAAATGCTGCTCCCCATCCCATGTCTGAAGTGTGTGTGAACAGTTCCTGAGAGGGAAGAGGTGGATGAAAAGGGAGCCCTGGATTAACAGTCAACTGCTGAATCCACCACTGAAGTTCCTTCTTGAGACAAGGCAGAAGAGGAACTAAAGATTTGAGGGGAAGACCATGTTGAAGCCAAACTTGACTTCAGAAACCACTGACATTTTCTCATGTGGAGTTGGCCAGAGGGAGCATAGGAATAGTGGAGGCCATGTGCTCCAAAACTCTCAGAAATTCCCTGGCTGTTAGAGAACCCAGAGGAAGAAGGGATTGAAAAAAGAAAATGAGAGTTAGGGCCTTGGGAGGCCAGCATAGGCACAGTCTGGATCCTACACCTCAGAAAGACATGATCCTGAGAAGGAGTCAGAAAGGACTTTTTGAAATGTATAGTGTACCCCAGGCTTTGCAAAAGGGAAAGAGCAAAATGGAAATTTTGCAATAAGGTCTCTGGAGAGGATACCTGAAACAGGAGGTCATCCAAGCAAAGAAAGACACAGACTCCATGTAGCCTGCAAAAAGCAATCACAGGACTGAGCCATTTGGTGAATACCCTTGGGGCAGTGGAAAGGCAAAACAGCAAAGGAGAGAAATGAAAACTCCAGGAAGCAACAGAGAAACATAACCTCCTGAAAAAGAGATGAACTGGGATATGGAGATATGCATCATTAAGATCCAGAGACACCATATAAACCTGAGGAAACAAAAGAGGGAGCAAAGTCCGAAAGGGGGGAACCTTCAGAAATGTATTTAGATGAGAGCAGTCTAAAAATGTTCTCCACGTACTGTCTTTACTGGGTATGGGGAACACTCTGGAGTAAAACCACTCCCCCTTTGGGAAACTGGAACTTCTTGAATAGTATCCTGAGTCAAGAGATCCCGAAGCATCCCTAGAAAGAAGGACAACTGTTCCTGAGGGGGCTGAGGAATTCCCATAAAAGGGGGAGAGATTTCCAGACCATGAAGTACCCTTAGCAGACAATGGACAGAACACCCAGGAGTCCTGAGTCATTTTTAACCAAACAGGGACAGAGAGAGACAGAAAGGCAAAGAGAAAGAGGAACGTAGCTGGGAAGAATAGCATAGTCAGACAACACCTAGTTTATCAGGAAAAGGAGACTTCTGGGGCACAGAAGTCAGAGTATCTTTAGCAGGAGGATCCCACTTCCCACCTATCTTGCCCTTCAAGGGAGGGTGAGCTTGCCTATGAACAAAGGCTGGCTTACTGCTGTAATTTCTCTGAAACTTGGGTACAGGAGAAAGAAAAAAATGTTTAAGTTGCCGGAAGGCTTTGCCCTTTTCTAGAACAGGCAAAGCAGCAGCAGCTTTCCCAAACAAGTGTTTATCATCCAAAGGAGCATTCTTCAAATTATCCTTCATATCATCAGGCAAAGGTTGAAGCCAAAGCTAAAAATACCTCCTCATCATAGAAGCAAAACCAGCAGCCCTAGAGGAGGCCTCTGCTGCATCACAACTAAACTTGATGGAATGATGAGCCACCTGGGAGGAAGTCCCCAACAGGGAAAGAGCAGAACTCTTCCCTTCAGAGTCTGGAAGATCAAAAATTACTTGTCAGACCTGTGAAAGAACAGCCATGTACCTGGACATATGGGTCTGATAACTGACAGCTCTAAAAGCTAAAGTAGCAGAGGTATAAATCTTTTTCTCTAACATTTCCATGCCTCTGCTATCTTTATCAGAAGGCAGTAATTTAGGAGAAGACACAACCAAGGGGTCATCAGAAGGGTACTTGTAAAGAAATTTACAATCCTCAGGCACCCTCTAAAACCTATCAGGTTTTTGGGGGCAGGTGACTGGGAGTCAGAAGCATTAGAAAAGGCATCCAACAAGGCAGCCAAAACAGAAGAGGCAGTAGTAGGTCTGGCAGAATCCATGTGCAGGAGCTCATACCTTTTCTGTACTTCAGAAACCTGAACACAATCCCATTTCAAAAAACTCCATTCAGGAGGTTGCATCCCCAAATGAAATTTCCTCAAATGGGGCATCAAGACTAGTAGATTCCTCTTCCTTAGACCAATAATCTAAAAAAGAAGGAATTTGAGAGGAGTAAGCGAGGGATTCCTCATTTGAATATGTCTCCTCCTCAGAGGACTCTTAATCCCTGGGTCTTTTAAGGGGAGTAGAGGACCAGGAGAAGCTGGAAAAAAACTCCCTGAGGAGATTTTAAAGCCATCAAAGCATTAAACAATCCATGAGTGAAAGTTTGCCATTCACTCTGTGGTCCTTAGGAGCTAGAGAAATATATTTATTTTCTGCTTTTTCTTTAAGGGGATGTCTATCTTATAAAATGTAGAAGGGTCCAACCATGGACGGCATTCAATAATAGTAGAAGGGACAACTTCTCTGATGTAAATTTCAGGAATACTCCAGGCCCCTCAGAAATAATCAGCTGTGGTTTCCCCTGAATGTCCAAAGCAGATGTCTGCAAGGCCTCCACGGATGTGCCTAAGGTTGGATCCCCCCCAGCCTCCAAACTGTTCATGGCCTAAAAATCCCACAGTGGAACTGGGTGAACCTCTAGGCTTTCACTCACCTTGGAGAGACAACCAGTGGAAGCTGAATAGCACAAGAATCCAGCTTAGATTTCTTGGCCTTGTGGAAGGATGCCCCTTGGACATGGAAGTTCCTTCTACTGTGTCTTTAGCCAAGAGCTTAAGATACTGATTCTCCAGATACACATCAAAAGAAGAAAGCCTACTACTATTTAGGGTCTTTGGAACAAAAGTCTGAAAGAATGAACAGGACATATGGTTGTGGGAAGCACCAAAGCAAAACAAGCACTGCTCATGACTGTCTTTATGGGGAATCCGTCTCCCACACTGACATTTATCCTTCTTGGACGACATCAAGTCCCACAAGCAACAAAAAATAAAAAGAAAGATAAGATACAATAATCCCCAATGGGGCATTTACATGCAGCAACTTTGCGAACCAGCTACGGAATGGGCATTCAGACCAACGGTGAAGAGAGATGGTGTTCAGACTGGAGGCAAAGATCTAAGGTTGGTATGTCCGGACATCACCTTAATCCCCTACGATATGTGAGCAGCATACGTGTGATGCACACCATACTTTAAAACAACCTAAAGGCTTTGGTATACTGGATGGATTTTGGACCGCCCTTGGTAGGGGATCCCTATTATAATAAATACTGCAACAGTGAAATGGAAGGACATCAAAAGGTAATAACCTGAGACAGCTATTTGGAAATAGTCTGCTTTGACAAAGATTGCCCTTTCTTCTTACTTTCATAAGAAATGAACAACTGGTAAGTTCTGAAAGATTTTGTTCTGTCAAGATTATACCTCTGATGTTCTCAGACAGCTAAGGCACTAAGTATCCTCTCTCTCTCTCACTTTTAGGCTCAAGAAGACATGCGTCTGGAGTTTTTTGCCCTGGGCCTATGCTGAAAATTGGCTTTGTTCCAAGTTGAACTTTGCTGGTAAACAAATGTTAAATAAATAAAGAAAGACAGGGAAATGGATAACCTAGCTATCATTTAGACATAAAAGGAGGCCTAGTTCTCAAAGAAACTCTGTGTTTGTGAAAGATAAGGTTGATCCACCACAGGAGCTTGCAACTCAGGTACTTTTCTTGCACAGGTCAGAGCAATCAACAAAAGTGTTTTTTATGATAAGAACCTCAAGTCAGCCAGACAAAATGGTTGTGTAAAATCTTACCATAACCATAGATGTTCTTCTCTTCTATATGTTGCAGTATTCATAACATGTCAAACCCTGAGCTGTTGGACATGCTCCACTTAAAGAAATCCCAATCCCTCAGAGCCACATGATCCAGGGATCTACACCTTGTTATCTCAATGAACAAAACATGCTGGAGAGATAGGTTCCTGACCCAGAGACTCCCCATACTCTGGAACAGACTGCCCATACATGTCAAGCAGAGCGCCTCCTTGGCCTCCTTTAATAGGAAGCTTGACAATTGGATGGAAGATAGGAAATTCACCTCAGGGGAGATAGGAAATTCACCTCAGGGATCACGTCAGTCACCCTGCTAGACAGGGTTCCAGGGAAGTAAATATCGTGGGAAGAAATATCCAGGGAATTGTTATGGCTAGGCTTGTATAGGCCTAGTACCAAACTATGAGGGGGAGTCTGCCACCGGCTGACCTGTACATCCAGCCAGTATACAAAAGTCTAAAGCTACTGTGGAATATGTGCGACGTTGAACATAAATCTAGTCCTACATGGGGTATAAAGTGGACGTCGGCACACACCAAGCATCAGAACTGAATGCCCAGGAAAACACCAGCCTGAAAAAAGTAAAGAAACACACAACCAGCATAGAGGCAAGTATCGGGGGAAAGAATACTGCAACATACAGAACAGAAGGACATCTATGGTTATGGTAAGATTTCATACAACTATTCTATGTCCTTCCATTCATATGGTGCAGTGTTCATAACATGAGGAAGAATACCAAAGATCATGCAGAAGAACTGGGCGGAAGGGCAGCAGCACTCTCTACAAACCCCTGCAGAACAGCCTGCCCTTGCAAAATTAGCTCTAGACCAAGAAATGCCATCAACTTAAAATGTTTTGTGAAACTGTGTACAGAAGACGAGGTAGCGGTTTCTAATACAGAGGAGGTGTCCAGATCTTTGAAGAAAACACCAGAAGAGGACACAGCTCTAGTGGAATGTGCCTTTACTGGGGAAGCAAGAGTTTTCCCATGAGAAACATAACAAAAGGGAATGGTTTTGGAAACCCAAGTGCAGACAGTCTGTTGGAAACAGGCCTACCCAGGGCCCTAGGATGACAGGAAATAAAAAGACAATCAGAATTCCTAACAGGCTTGGTTTTGTCTAAATAAAATCTGAGTTGTCTTATGCATATCCAAGGTGTGTAAAATCCTCTCACTAGAGGATTGTGGAGATGGGAAAAAGGTAGGCAGATTAATGGACTGATTAAGTGACAACTCATTTACCACCTTGGGCATAAAAGAGGGATTTAGTGCATACGGAAACCCTATTCCCTGTGGAAAACAGTAAGGGGGGAAGAGGCCATCAGTGCCTGAAGTTCCGAGACCCTTCTGGCCAAGGTGATGGCCACAACTGTTTTCCAGGTGCATTGCTGAAGAGAAGAACTACTTGCTGGTTCAAAAGGGGCCAGGGCAAGTTTTTCTAGAATAAAATTTATATCCCAAAGAAAACAAACTGGTTTTCTTGGTGGTCTGACATGAAGAACTCCTTTCAGGAAAAGTTAAACTTCCAGCCTTGAAGCCAGGGAAGGAATCATAGGCAGACATGCAGAGATTACTGAAAGATGAGCTTTTACTGAAGAGTATGACAATCCACTCTTCAATAATTCACACAGGTAAGACAGAACCACTGGAACATCCGACAGCATTGGTGGTAGGTCCTTAGAAAGAAACCAGATAGAAAACATTTTATTTAGAAATATAGGATTTCCTAGTATTGAGTTTTCTGGCCTCCTGCAGAACTTGCAACACGTCCTCGGAGAAAAGATGTCTGAAAGAGATCAAAACCCTATCACCCACAGAGTGTCAGTTGCAGGGTTGACATCTGCGGATGTATAAGAGATCCCTTGTCCTGTGTGAGTAGGTCCATTCTGTGAGGTAACTTGTGATGATTGCCCTTGGCTAAATGCAGAAGGGGGGACCAATGCTGTCTTGTTCAAATGGGAGTCATCAAAAAGATTTTTGGTTGTTCCTGTTGGATCTTCAGCAGGACGTTTTGGAGAAGCAGGGAGGGGGAGAATGCATAGAGTAATATCCCCTTCCAAGAGAAAGATAGGGTATCCACCTTCCATGCCAGAGGATTGGGAACTCTAGCACAAAACTTTGAAAGTTGTCTGTTCATAGGGGAGGCAAACAGACCTGAGGCATACCCCACTAATGGACAATTTCCACAAACACATCCCTGTACAGCATCCGTTCATGGGACTGAGTCATGGACCTGCTCAATGTATCTGTTACAACATTTTGAGTGGAATGAATGTAGACTGCTTGGAGGGTGAGTTAACTCAGAGAGGCTAACTCCCAAGCTTGGTCAGCCAGTCTGCGCAGGAGATGAGACTTGGTCCCTCCCTGCTTGTTGACATACCAAAGGACTGCGGTGTTCTCTGTAAACCACTTCAGGGCACCTGGAAGAAGAAGAGCTTTGAAAATGTGCACAGTGAAAATTAGGGCTCTCATTTCTTTTATGTTTGTGTGTTCCCTCTTTTGGGAGGGAGACCACACATCTTGAACCTTCCAGGATACCAGGGTTGGTCCCCATCCAAAGTATGAAGTGTCCATGAAAAGCTCCTGAGTGGGAAGGGGCAGCTCTAAGGGTAGATCTGGATTCAAGGTAACTTGCTGAATTCACCAGTTCAGTATCTTTTTCAAGTAGGGAAGAAGGGGAATAACAAACTCCAATGAACGAGCGTCTTGCATCCATATTGACCTGAGGTACCACTGGAATTTCCTCAGGTGCAGCTTGGCTAGAGGTAGCATGGGGATAGTGGATGCCATAAAGCCCAAGAGGCAAAGAAACTCTCTGGCAGTCAGTGACTGAAGAGGCATGAGGGCCTGGAAGTAGGCATTGAGAGAGAGAGACCCTTATGGGGAGAGGTAAGGAATCCAACATCCTGTCTGTCTGTACTCTGCATCCTAGAAAAACATGGTCTTGTGAAGGAGTTTTCCACGGCCCGCGATCACTTAGTAGGGCTCCGGTTGTGTGGTAGTTTTTTTTTTTCCCCCGTACGTCTGCTCCATATGTCCTGTCTCTTCTCCATACGTCCTGCATAGATTCCATCACCATACGTGCCTAATAGAGTGGAGATGCGATTGGAGAGTTAAAGTCAGGTGTTTTTTCCTCTTCCAAGGGCATCTCCTTTTCAAATTAGGAGCTTTTGTTCAATTCATTTCCGTGTATTTCCAAGGAGTGGAACTGGCTTTTGAGGGATGTTTTTGCATCAGATCATCTCCTTCCAGCAAACTGACGCTGAAACTTGGAGCGGAGTGTTCCTGAGGTAAGGTGCTGTAGCGACTGCAGTTCTCTTCAGATCTTTGTTAAAATACAGAGAACCTGCTTGCAGCACAGGGCACCAAACGTGAATCTCTCTGAACAGTTAAGTCGTCTGGTTTGGTACCCTGTGCTGCAAGCACATTCTCTGTATTTTAACAAAGATAGGATAATTTTCGGGGGGGTTCCTCATTTAAGATCCTGAAATATTCATGTTCCCCAAAAATCTATATATGTCGCACTTTCACTTTTAGCGGATATCCATGGCAGAGTGTTAGCATTCATACTGAGAGAGCCAGAGCGCACTCCTGCCCTGAGTCTAGTAACTCTTTTCTTGATTGTAAGTTATTAAAAACTGATTTAGGGTCCATGTTTTAATTCTCAGAGGGTAAAAAGCCATAGAGCTGGTTAAAAATTAGTAGGATGGGAAATTCTAGCCATGAGAGTTCTTTGAGAGTGTGACAGTGATGGGATCTGTAGCGAACTTTGCTGTTTTATTATAGCAGCTATCTAGTTTGTTTATGTAAGTTTTCTTGAGGTTAGTAAGGATGGGGAATGCATGTATGAGTGTGGAGAGAAGGTGGGTTCTGGCAATGGAGATTTTGGATTTGTCTGTGAGGAAAAGTTTGTTCCTGTACAGACTACCAATTTTTTTCTGGACTATTTCGATTGTTTGATTTACGTGGAGATCAAAGCTCAGGTTTTTGTCTATTACTACTGCCAGGAGTTTGGTGTGGGAGACTGGGGTAATGATGGTATTGTCTGCTAAGGTGATTTTGAATAGCGAAGAGGGGTCTGGGGATCTTGTACGGTGATTCTGTTGGGATTGAGTATTAACTGGGTATTGGTTAGCCAGGTTTCTACTTTAAAGAAGGCTTGCTGTGTTATTTCCTGAAGATGGTGGAGTGTTGGGGCTGTACAAATTAAGGTAAAGTCATTGGCATATTGTATTAACATGGCTTCATTAGTGGCATTATGTAGGCTATTAGTGAATAATGTGAAGAGAAGAGGGCCAAGAATGGATCCTTGTGGGACCCCTAAGATGACTGACAGCAGTGGGGAGAGTTACCCCATTTGACTGCTTGCTGCCTCCCAGTGAGAAAGCTCTGGAACAGAGTGAGTGGGGAGAGGCTGGATTTAAATTCTGATAGTGTATTTAACAGTCTGGAGTGTAAGACTGTGTCAAATGCTTTTGAGAGGTCCAGAAAGATAGATGAGATCTGGTTACCTCCATTTCAGAGAAGGTTAACAGTGTTAGTGAAGCTTAGAAGGGCAGCAGTTGCACTATAGTGTGGACGGAATCCATTTTGAGTTTTGAAGAGTAGATTGTTAGTGAGGAGATAGTGCAGGAATTGGGTATGGATGCATTTTTCCAGAATTTTGATATTGGAGGGAGGATAGCAATTGGATGGTAGTTGAAAAGCTCTACAAAGCTGCTGCCTTTATGTAGTAGAATGATGTGGGCTGTTTTCCAGACAGTTGGGACCTATTGTTCAATTATGGAGTGGTTTATAAGGATGGAGACAGGTTACGCGAAGGCTTCTGCAGTGATTTTAAGATAGTCTGCAGGTAGGTTGTCAGCAGCTAGGGTTGTTGGTTGCTGTTGGTTTGCGTTTTTTCAGATAATTTTTAATGCTGGCAGTAGGAATAGGTTGTAGGGAGAAGTTATTGTCATTTTGTGCTGGACAGAGAGGATGTGGAGGAGTGGCTAGTGTTCATTAGTTTTAGTACAGAATTGGTGAATAATTTGTTAAACTGTGTGGGTGTGTCATCTATGGTGTTGTCAGTGTTTGGGGAAGGGGTAATGATTTGACCAGGCTGAAGGATTTTCTTGATTGCTGACCAGAACTTTTGTAGTTTTCCTTGGTGCTCTAGTTGTATTTCAGCATAATATTCTCTTTTTTTTTGTCTTGTCTTGTATGTTTTTGGCAGAATTTCTTAGTTATAGGTATTTCTGATGATTGGTTAGTGATTTGTTATGGTGCCAATTGTCCCAGGCTTTGTCTCTTGCTTTTAGTAGAGGTCTTGTTTCTTTGGTTAGCCATGGGATGTAGTTGGGTTTTATCCTAATTGTTCTAGGTGGGGCAAGCTTATTTAGGATGCTAAGGAAAGTGGAGTTAAATAACTCCACTGCCTTGGCTAATGGGAGGCATTTGAGAGGTGCCCATCTGCAGCTTTTGAGTGCGTATATGAACTCTTGGGGATTTAATTTTTTTGTTTCTGATTTGCTGATATGATGGGGTTTTGGAAGAGTTTATTTGCTGCTGGAGTAGAAAGGTGGGGTGGTGGTCACTAAGGCTGACATGGAGCCAGTCTGTGAGCTGAGAGAGGTTGAGTTGATTAGTGAGTATCCAATCTAGGATTAATTCTTTTTTTTTTTTTTTTTTTGATATTTTGTCTATCCTGGTAGTGTGCTGGATTAGTTGGGAGAAGCCGTACAGAGAAATGTGGTTTGTGGGTGTGTTTGAGTTACAGGAATGCCAATCGATGTTAAAGTCACCAAGTATAATTGCTTCTTGAGGAAGGAGCTTATTTGCCCATTTTAGAATGTGCTCTCGGGCAGGGATACTATTTCCTGGTGGGATGTAGACACCTACTATGTTTATTTGCTTTTTGGAATTAAGTAAAAGTTTAGTTAATAGTATTTCTGCATTAGTGACACATGGGATGCTTATGTCTACAGCTTTGAGGGTTAGGATATATTTGACACCTCTCTGTCTCTTTTTCCTATCCAGTCTTGTCTATGTATGCTATAGTCAGGGGGTGTTATCTCATTGTTGTTGACCTCTCTCTCTCTCTCTCTCTCTCTCTCTCTCTCTCCACAATCAGTTGTATAACATGCACTTACAGACAAACCCGCTTTGAGTCCAGCAGGAGAGGATTCGTAGTTTAAAAATGGCACCCATTGTTTCTGGGACTGAAATAAGCTCACATTATACATTGGGGGGGGGGGGGCAGAAGTGAACTAGATTGTAGTAAGAAAAAAAGGCGACTATGCGGGTAGAGAGCTGGGCAAGGTATGTGCAATTAAAAAATAAACCATTACTTGCTCTGAAGTCACATCTATAATGTTAGCCCTTCTTTTGTTACTAATGCTTTTTTTTTCCTTAAAAAGTAGTGAGACCCCTTTTAATTTGACCTGCTGGATGCCCTAAGAAAGGGTGAGCTAAGACAACATGAGATTAACAAATTGTCATTGAGCAAGCAGGACAAAACTGCATGAAATGTATCAGAATCACTTTAAATTGTAATGAGCCTTATTCTACAATCTGCACAATGAGGTAAAGGTAAACACAGTCATAATACTAAGTAAAATTCACATTCTGAAACAGTGAGAAAAATCATATATATGCCCTTAAATCAAACAGAAACCTTTTAAAATAGCACAAATAAGCATTTACTACAGATTCCTTTGTCAGAAATTTTAAAATTTCCACAGAAAATGCAAATATAGAGATTCACAGTGGTGCTATATCAGAACTATTATATAATGAAGAACAAAGTGAAAAAATGCAAAATTTTCCTATCAGACGTCAAAATGAAGAAGATAAACAGGTCCCTGTGCACCCTGCCCTACATGCACAAAGGTCCTTACTGCTCAAGTAATACCAGCAAAAAAAAAAAGAAGTATGTACTTGCGTTCCATGTGAGTTGCTTATCTCGCCTTTATTCTCACTGATGGGTTCGGAGCTGATCCTCAGCTCCGACACGGCCAATAGCAAAGCTCAAGGTTTGCCAGTAGCTCGAGCCCCTTATCCCACAATGCACTGCTGGAATTACCTCAGATCTTATTTGCTGCGAGTAACAGTATCTATCTATATATATATATAACATATAAACCCTTTTATTTCTACCAAGAACACTTCCCGAAGGGGAAGATAAAATACTGAATAACCAGGATGGTACTAGCCTCTAAGTCAACAGTCAGCCAGGAGGGGGAAGGAGGGAGGGACATGAGAATAAAGGCGAGATAAACAACTCACATGGAACGTTATGGGAAGTACATAACTTCTTTATGTGAAGTTGTTAAATCTCGCCATTTATTCTCACTGATGGGTATCGTCCCTAGCACCCTCAATGCTGGGTGGCTCATGGGACTATGTTCTTCAGTACTGTGGAACCAAAGGAAGACCTGCCCCTTGAAGCCTTATCTACTTTGTAATGCGCAATAAAGGTATGAGGCTTAGACCAAGTGGCTGCAGTGCAAATATTGTCAAGGGGCAATTTAGCTTGAAAAGCAGAAGACGTAGAGACGGCTCTGGTAGAATGAGCCTTAGGGTTTGTGTGTTAATGGCATACTCGCATTTTCATAAACAAAGGATATACAATCGGATAACCATTTAGATAAGGTTGTTTTAGCCATTGGATTGCCTTTTCTGGCTTCTGAGAAGGATACAAAAAGTTGGTCTGATTTTCTAATATCCTTAGTTCTGTCAAGATAAAATCTGAGCTGTCTGTGTACATCAAGTTTGTGCAGCATGTATTCCAATTTGTTAGAGTGGTTAGGAAAAACAACTGGCAGCTCAATGACCTGATTGATATTTGACTCAGAACAGACTTTAGGTAAAAATGAGGGGTTTGTTCTGAGAGATATTCTATCAGCATGGAAAATCATGTAGGATGGTCTGATAGATAATGCTTGAAGTTCTGACACTCTGCGGGCAGAAGTAATGGCCACAAAAATATAGTTTTCCAGGACAAAAATTTGAGATCACAAGAAGATGCTGGTTCAAAAGGGGGAAGAATAATTCGAGACAGCATAAAGTTCAAATTCCAGGGAGAATGGGGAATTTTGATAGGAGGTCTCATATGAAGAACGCCTTTAAGAAAAGTCTTAGATAATTTATGGCCCATAACATTTGAGCCACCAAACCCAAGGTGAAAATTTGAGAGGACAGCTAAATGGACCTGAACTGTAGCAGCTGCTGCCTCTTCTTTAAAAAATTTTGTCAAAAATTCTAAAATAGATGATAGTGGAGCTCGGAAAGGGTCAATGTTCTGAGTGTTGGCCCAAATTGAGAACTTTTTGCATTTATTGCCATATAATTTCCTGGTAAATGGCTTGTGAGAAGACATGAGAATTTGTCTTGTATCTTCTGAAATTGAATGAAGCCTGGCAATTAGGGGAAGTGGATTAACCAAGCAGACAGTTTCAGAGACTGCAGAGAAGGATGAAGGTCCCCTGATGGGTGCGTCAGCAGGTCCAGAACTGGGTCCAGGATCCATGGATCTTCCAACAGAAGATAGTGGAGAAACGGAAGCCAAATCTGTCGAGGCCAGTAGGGGGCTATGAGTATAACAGTCCTTCCTAGCGACTTTGCTTTCTTTTCTGTAAAAATCTAGGTATCAATGGGAAGCGTGGAAATGCATAAAGGAGACCCAGGGGCCAATTGTGTAAAAGTGTATCTCTCGGGGGATGACCAGTAGGAGGTATTAGGGCAAAGTAGCTTCTGCAATTTGAACTGATGTGGCTGGCAAAAGAGGTCGCAGCAAGGCTGGCCCCATTTGCTGAAAATCAACTCCGCAACCTTTTGTTTGAGAGACCACTCATGAGGGAGCAATATTGCCCTAATTAGCTTGTCCGTTATCACGTTGGATTTCCCCGGGATGTGCGTTGCTAACAGAAAATGCTGGGACGACACAGCCCATTGCCAGACCTTGAGGGCTTCTCAACAAAGGGGGTAAGGCTTGGTTCCGCCCTGCTTGTTCAAGTACCAGACTACTGACATGTTGTCCGTCTGAACTGCAATAGTTCCTAGAGGGAGAGAGTCCTGAAAGTACTGCAATGCCAGAAGTACCATTCTCAACTCTAGAACATTGATGTGCAGATGTGATTCTTGATCTGTCCATGTGCCTTGGGCAGTCTTTCCCTGAAAATGCCCCCTCATCCTATCAGGGAAGCGTCTGTGGTCACAGTGGCTACTGGGGGGGGGGCAAAGGGTCTTCCGATTGTGACATGAAGAGACGTCAACCACCACTGAAGGTCTCTCTTGCAAGAATACGTGAAGAGAATCATGTGGTGCATCGGTAATTTGTGGTACGACCACTGAGCAAAGAGGAGCCACTGAAGAACTCGCATATGCATCCTTACAAGTAGTATAGCCAGGATTGCTGCTGCCATCAAACCTAGCACCTTCAATACCTCTGCTGCTGTAGCTTTGTTCTTTGACACCAGTGAGCTGACGTTTTGGCGGAGAAGTGAGACTCTTTCTACAGGGAGACAGAGTGGTAGTTGAGGTATCTAACTCTGCTCCTATAAAAACGGTATGCTGCGATGGCGATAAGGCAGACTTTTCGAAGTTGATTGCAATGCCCAATTGATGGCAGAGTGTCAAAGTGTATTGTGTTGCCTGAGTCAATTGATGCCTGGTGGTAGCGGTGAGGAGCCAATCGTCTAGGTATGGAAACACCTGGAATCCTAGACATCTCAGGTGAGCCGTGACCACTGCCATGCATTTGGTGAACACTCTGGGGGCTGTAGTGAGACCAAAGGGCAGGGCTCAAAACTGGTAATGATTGGCTCCCAGCCAGAAACGCAGATGATCTCTGGAGTGTCTGTTCATCTTTATGTGATAGCACACGTCCTTGAGATCTATGGAGCACATCCAATCACCTTTCCCTAGGAAGGGAAGAATGGACTGAAGCGTGACCATTCAGAACTTCTCTTTCTTTACGAACTGGTTGAGTTTGCCGAGGTCCAAGATAGGTCTCCAGTCCCCTGTTTTCTTTGGTACTAAAAAGAATCTCGAGTAAGTTCCGAATCCAACTTGGTCTTCTGGGTCTGGATGGATGACTTTTTTTCTAGCAATCTGTGGACCTCCTATGATTGCTTGTTCCCAGAGATTGGGTGGAACATCTGGGATTCTCTTTACAGGAATGGGAGGGGAAGAGAACGGTATGAAATATCCTCTGGAAATGATGCTTTGTACCCAAATATCTGATGTTATGTTTAGCCAGGCTTCTGGGTACAAAGACAAGTGACCCCCGACTGCCTCCAGACCTGAACAGTTGGGCCCCCTTTCAGGGGTGCTGGTAGGGTTGACCGGAGAACTGACCCTTGTCACCCTGTTGCTGTGGACCCCCTCTGCCGCTGAGGTGGTGTCTTCCGTTATAACCCACTCCTCTGCGTCTAGAGGGGGTTTCTCCATGTGTGTCTCGAAAGGCTCCCTGTGCTTTTCGGAACCACATTTTCCCTCCCCTAGGGACCTTGGGGTAGGGCCGAGTAGGGGTAGAAAAACGAACTCCAACAGCAGATAAGGTCTTGCCTTCCTGCTCACACCTGGTTAAAGTTTCCTTTACTTTGGGCCCAAACAGTGATGAGCCATCGAATGGGGTATTAATAAAGGAAGACTTAAAGGGTTCCACAAAGGAAGAGAGACACATCCAGGCTTGTCTTCCATAGCAATGCCAGAACTAGCGGCTCTACTCGAACCATTAGCTGCATAGGATATGAGATGCATGGACGAGTTTACCACTGAGTTTAGGGTAGCGAGCTGGGTGTTGACTTCGTCGGCCATCCCTGCAGCTACCGTACCCTGGAGAGCATCTCCTAGCTCTTTCAGGAGATCTCTTTGTAGTCTCGTAAAGTGAGTTAAGTAGTTCAGTGATCGCAGAGAAAAAGTCTAAACATGTGCTTCCCATATCTATCCATGACCCTAGAATCTCTGTTACAGGGATGGATAGAAGCGGATGTCTAGGATACTTCCTTTTTGGTGGCTGCAGCTACCACCATGGCATCAACAGGCACTCCCTTTGTCAAAAATGGTTTGTCCGCTGGGGCAGACATAAATTTATTGGGCTTACGAGGAACAGGTTCCATGGCCTCCGGTGACCCCCACGCCTTATGAGAAATCAGTTCCATGAGCTCGTCATAAGGCGGAGACACCCAAGAAGTGGAAGGTTGAGACCCAAAAGCCCTCAAGACCACGGACTCATCATCAGTAGGGGTCTTGGACTGCCAATTGCCCCTCTGACTAAGGATCTCCAGTATCTCTGCAAAACAAATATCCTCAGAGGAGGATCGAGGGGACCCTTCTGACTCATCGAAGTCCATGTCAGATGTCAAAGACTCCTGTGGGGAGTCTAAGTGCCTCTTCTTGCACAGTCTCTTCCTGGGCACCTCCTCAGTGGGGGGATCTGGAGAGCAGGAGACACCCTGTGAGGGTACTTGAGGCTCGGAGTCTCTATGCTTAGATGGACCAGTAGATGAAGAAGCAGACACAGGAGCTTGAGGGGAGAGGGAAGGCTAAACCGATGCTAATGTTGTCTTTGGAGACAAAACTCTCCTCATAGCATCGAAGGCACCATGGCTCCGACGAGAAGGAGTGGACGGACCCGAGAGTACCGTCCGAACCTCCCGCACCGAAACCCTGGGCTCCAAGCCCGAGGTGGGAGCCAAGCTCATCCGAGCTGAAGCCCCAAGAGGAAGAGTCGACACAGACAAATCGGTTAGACTATCCTCCCCGGACCCGACGGGAGAGGGTCGGCTCCTAGAGTCCTTGGTCGGCACAGATGACATCCGAGTAGATGGAGCCGATAACACCGGTGCGGGTATCGGCTCCAAGGGTTCGACAACCATCAGTTCAGCTTCCGTCGGCTCCGAGAGTCCAGTATGGCTCAGAGGAGGAGTAGACAAATCCGGTTCCATGGTCTTCGGCACCGACGAGCTGGTCAGGGCCAACAACAATTTGGCAAGTCCTGGTGCCTGTAAAAGCTTCTGCACTAGCTGATCCATGTCCAAATCTGAAAGGCTGACAGAGGACTTAGCTGAATGCACCAAAGGTGCTGACTGGAGTAGAGGGGAAGGAGGAACTTCAGAGACCGGATCCAATACTGAGAGCTGGCTCCAAATCAAAGGTACACTCTGTTCCAAGGTCTGTGGAACCGATGACCCTCCTTCTGAAATTTTTGCCTTTTTTGTCAGTTTGTCTGAAGATTTGGATTTTGAGGATTTGGAGGACGTGCTAGTACCCTCATGGCTACTCAACACCCCAGAAAAAGATTGCTGTAGCAATCCCCTATTAGTTTCCTCCTTCTCTCCAAGAGGACTCTTGGAGAAAAAGAATGGCAAATGCTGCAAGTGTCTTGGAGGTGTTTAGCCCCCAGACAGTAGACACACTGAATGTGTCCGTCAGTGACGGACATTTTCTGCCCACAATCTGGGCATTTTTTGAATCCCGATTTAGGATGGGATTTCTCCTTTTCATCCGACATAGTTAAATAAAACAAACAGTAAACTGCAAAAAGTAAGACAGTAAAGTCCTTACTCACTTGTAAAGACCCACAAAACAACTAAGCCCAAACCGGGCACTATCTATAACAATATAATTACATATTACAAATATAGGGCTAAGAGGCCCACAGAGAAAAACCCTGACTATTAGAAATACTAATAAGAGTAAATAGGGCTAAAGGCCCACACAAACCAAGAAGCCAACAGGGCACTAACTATTTAAAACTTATTCAAAACTAATTAAACTATAGATTGCATTATGAAATGACCTAATACTAACACACAATTATCTTAGTAACAAAAAGGAAATGTTTTTTTTTATAAAACTTGCTGTTATTTTTCCCACAAATGGTCCGAGCTAGCTGGATCACAGAGATCTCTCTTGCCGCGGCAAACTAGATCTGAGGTAATTCCAGCAGTGCATTGTGGGATAAGGGGCTTGGTTTCGAGCTACTGGCAAACCTTGAGCTTTGCTATCGGCCGTGTGGGAGCAGAGGATCGGCTCCGAACCCATCAGTGAGAATAAACGGCGAGATTTAACAATTTCACATCTTCAATTTTCTAGTACAAGTCATAAAACGCTTTAGAAAAGCCCCATAACTGCATAATAGTAGTATTATGCATGCAAACAATACAATTGTCAGTTACAATTCCTAGAGGAGTTAATAGCAGTACTAAATAACAAAAATACTGAAATAAAAAGTTAACACACAAATATATACAACTATATTCCTAAATAAAACAATATACAATCATTAAGAAGAAGGGAAGTTTACAAAGCAATCTTATCTGAACCGGGAAACTGTAATCTACCAATGCAGACTGCTGAGGAGAGTCAACTGTGAGAGTCCTACTGCTGGCACTAACATACAGAACAAAATATCTTCTGTGATAAGGGTTAGGCCTCCTCTGATGGGAGGAGCTTAGTCAATTTCCTACCACAGAGAGAGGAGGCAATTCTGTACTCTGGAAAGCTGCCAGTGTGGATTTGTACAACACAGAACCCACATACCACTGAGGCAGGTGAATAATGAACATTTATCTTATTCCCAAATGCAACATTATCAGTAGACTTTTACACCCCACCCCAGGAGCCTAATATCACAGCATTATATTAACTTAAACTTGCTTCTGTCCAATCTCATCAGTAAAGCCTATTTCTTAAAACTATGAAAAACACGTTTGCTTTAATATCTTTAACATATACAGCAGTCAGTGAAAGAAAGCCCTCATATTTAAAACAACCCTGACTGCACCCTGTACAAAACTGCTTCACAATAGGACATGCAGTTTATTTATCATAAAATGTTTTAAACTACTACTACTAAAAAATGGTTTGCTTACAGTAACTTTTTTCCTTTATTGTCCTCCTAAATATTAATGACAAAGTGAGGTATGTTATACATTCCAACCACAGGTTTAACAAAGTCAACAAAATCCATTCACTCAGTGACTTTTTCGTGCAAAGCTGTATTTCACAAATGTGACTGATGCTTTATAGTATTTGATTCATTCACTAATGTCAGTGTTACTGGTCTTCTTCCTGATCATCTCCATCTTCCAAAGCCAGACAATGGTTCATGTCTAAAGTACTACTGATTCTTCTAGACAAAGCCTGTGCTTTTTCTGTTTCTCAAGCATTTTCTTTTGATGCATTAAAAAAGGTTTAAATGACAAAGTCTCTCTAAGTTTTATTTTCAGAACAATTAGAACCAGAGTCCCTCTTTTGATTGCTGTTTCATTTTTTGTTGGATAAACATTTCTCTCTTAAAATGTTCTACATCAAAAAATGTCTGATCACCAGGAAAAAAAATCTGAAGATTTATTTATTTGGCATTTGCTTACTGGGAAAGTCCAACTGGGCCATGATGTACCCCGTTTTAAGCGGAGGTTTGGGAAGAAAAGCTCCAGACACACACAGTTAACAGAATGAAAAACTAGATAGACATAATAAAGTCATAACATTCAAGCACAAAAAATGAAAACAACACATTAGTTTGTCAGAATGAGAACTTAGACATAAAGTTATAACATTCAAGGACAAAAATTTTAAAATCTATACATTATTTTGCCAGAATAAAAACTCAACAGACATAGTAAAGTCATAGTGTTCAAGCATACATTGTATAGAAAGACTAACAATAGGAAGATGCAGCATTATCTACATAACAGATAATTCGCATAATTATTAATATTCTAGAGGTCATGAAATATGGTAACATTTTATATTGCTGAAGGCATGGGATAGTCAAGTAAACAAGGGTAGTGTGTGATCGAGGGGGACAGTAGGAATAGATGTGGGAAAGGTATGAGTGTAACCTCAGGGGGCTATGTGTACAGGAAGGGGGGGTAGGGCAAGTTAGTGGGGATAGAAAGAATAGAGGAAGAAAAAAGTAAGAGTACCTCAGCTTGGGCTCACAAAGGAGCAAATCCAAGCTAATAGCAGTTAATCCAAGATAGCCAGTTATAGCACTTCGAATCTCACACCTGCCTCTTCACATACCTGGATTTCTAGGATACATTTGCATCTGTCTTCCTGATATACAGTAAATGAACATTTTACACACTCTGCTGTCTCCAGTTATTTTATACCTTTCCTTTCTGCTATATTTTTGTCAGGATCTACTCTTTCTGCTGGTATGATTGCATCCTTACTAATATAGGTGTTAACTGATTTCTCATGGCCATGTTTGGAGCATACACGATTTTCTCAGAATGACTAGATGTTTGCCTGATATTATTCATCTGTTCCTTACAAGCATTTGTGTTTTTTTTTTTTTGGCAAATCATTAAGGATGGAAGTCAGACTTCCACGTTGGTGCAGCGGTAATGTTGTTGTCTCACAGCAAGAGTTTCTCCCGTTCGATTCTCGGCTGGAGTGCGGGGAGTGCCTTCTATGTGAAGTCTACATGTCCTTCCCGCGGTTGGATTGGCATTCAAAAGGCATGCGTAAATGGGCATGCCTTCATTGAAGGTTGAACATCGAGCTGGCACCTCGGCGTTCGTGAAAATCTACTGCCAATCATCAGCGGACCGGAGTTCCGCTGTGGCGACCCCTAACCGGGAAAAGCCGAAAGACAACAACATTAAGGATGGAAGTCACTAAACAATGGTAAACATCTAAGTTTCAGACTTAACTTTCTTCAGAAAATGCACGCTAATGAAAAGGGTTTTATTCTACCAATTTTCTAAGATCATAAAACCAATATTTAATATTTGTACCTATTTTGGGCCTTTATTCCCCATCCCCCCCATTATTTTGGCTATGTACAGATTTCTTGGGTTGAGAGGTATGGCACTTTCAATTAACAACTCCTGCTGTGGAACACCAGTGTGGCTGCTAATTTATGCTTTCATAAAATGAATAAAGTGTGTGCTTTCCTGTTATTCTAGTACAGCAGAAAATTTCATTTTTTCTACACGCTGTCTTCTAAGCTCTATTTTTTGAAAAATCTTTTCTTGAGAAGCCTCAAGCTGTGTCAGCAATTTTCTTCATTTTTCCTTCCAGATAATCTGAATAGCTATTTAAAGCTTCTATTTTTTCAGTCTTTTGCTATTTAAGTTGATACATCCCTTCAGTGTTTCATTTACTTCAATCACCTCCTAAGTACAACTGATTTACTTTTTCCTCTAAATTACTGGATGCAATTTCTTGTACCAAAGCTGAAGCTTGAAATGCTTTTTTCTGAACATCTGCAGGATTCTTCCAAGCCAGTGTTCTTTTCACCTTTTCTGGTTGATTTTCATTCAGGTTCTCCAAATTTCTTCTTTGCTTGCATCCAGGCAGTGTACATACTAGCCAGTAACTGAATTTTACTCAAGTTGACAATTTCACTGGCCCTTTTTTCTAGTTTGTTTTCATACTGGGACAGCTGAATTCAATACACAGATTACCAGGCTATTAATACACTACTTCAAATAACAGCAGCCCTGCATTAAGACAATAAACTCATACTAAAGATCCCTCTGATGAATGAGGTTATCTGGTGGGATCTTGTACAGGGGGAAAATTCATTATCCTTATCTCTCACTGAAACACTATCCTCATCTGATTATGAAACAATCACCATTTGATGTGGGTGTAGGCTGTGTGACAGCATGCAGGTGCTCAAGATGGGAGGCATGGGGACTTCAGAGTCTCTCAGTGAACCAAGTGATGGCATCAAGCAATGTCTCTTAAGCATGTCTCTCTCATAGGATTCAACAAATTTTAAATAACTGTGAAGTATAATGACAATGACAAGACCTACAGGATCCTCTTAAAGATAGAATACAGATTATGGGAGAATCCAAGTAAGAAGTCCTTGATCTTGAGTGAAACCACTGAGCAATGGTCAGGTGACTCAAAGGACTACATGCAGGCAAGCTCTAGCCAAGTGACCAGAGATTAAGCATGGTCTGTAAACTAGAATGCAAGACCAACGTGGGAGTCAATGATTTACCTTCTTCAGGGCCTATGTCATCCACTACAGTGGAAGATAGGTGAGGTCTTGAGCCCTTGTGTGCTGGGAAAAAGGTCATGACACTGGGACCTGGAAGTTGTTTTTTAAATGCATTTCTTCCACAAGTGGGTGAATAAAGCCTGACCTATAATTCCTTAGCCTTTTTTTGGGTACTCTGCTGATCCACACTAGGCAACTTCAAGTGGTACAATTATGTGTGCAGCAAAACAAACTAGCAGGTTCTTCCTCCCACAAATTGTGACTGGGTTGAATCTGTATTATTTACAGTAAACATGTTTCTTGCCATGCTTCCTTCTGAAGCAGAAAAACAATGTCAGTGTAGGAATTTGCTCATGATCTGGAAGCCACAAAAACACTTAGAAGACTACTGTGCGTTACATATCAATCTTAGGAACTTTTTCGTAACACAAGGCAGAATAAACAACCCAAACTGCATATGGCAGTAGCAACTGGCAGCCTCAGCAGCTAAGTGCTCTCTCAGTATGAGGCTTGCAATGTAAAAGCAAGCATCACCAGAGAATGTACATGCACACCAATGAGAGTGTCAGAGAAAAAAAATGTCAGATAAGAACACAGAGGATGAACCCAACTTTAAACCCAAATATGAGGGTCCATCATTTTAAATCTAGTGTTTGCTTTAGTAAGAAAAAATACTTTTTTTCTGGGATGCTCTGCTACCTTTTAGGTTTGCTTAGTCACTAACAGTAAACCAAAAATAAACCTTAGAAGTTCAGGTATTACAGTGATGTGGGTCAGGAGTTACTCATAAAATAAGAACCACATCACTCCATCCACAGAGCAGAACAGCTCAACAAAATCCCCACCTTCATATGAAAGGGCTGGCATTGTCTTGCAGCTGACACATGCTTTCTAGTAGAAACTCAGGAATGATGGGTGGGTCCCTGAAGAGTGATCTCCATCTGATACTGCACATTCTAAACATATTTATAGGTAGGTACTAGGCTATCGGCCCAAGGGCCTACGTAAGCATAGCCAACAAGGTTCCCTGGTTTACGCCACCCAAGAAAGTTATGTTCCTGTGCCACTGTCGAAAGTTGAAAGAGGAAAGGAGGCTTTCAAAACTACTTTGTTTGAAAGCTCCTCTTTGGATATCTCCAGCTGATGTATCATCATCTGAATACAGAACTATCGAAAACTTATCAATGGACTTGGACAAACCTTTAAGTTCAGTCATATTTGTAGCTAGTTTTGACAAATATTCTGTTGCAGGCTTCAATAAGTATTGTGAAAAAAGAAGAGAAGTATTAAATGCTTGTTGAGAAACCCACAAGGGTGCCAAAGAAGCCATATAAAAAAGATTCCTCAAAAGACAATAATGAAGAATTCTCAATATTAGAAGGAAAACTCACCACTAAGGGATGATTACTGAATACTGAAACCAATCAAGAAAGGGTTTCAATGACACAGAGAAAGGTGACCTGTAGGGTGAATGCTCTCTCCTGTGGAAGAGAGCGATTTAGGTCCAAAAGGTTGCAATGGGGGCAATGAAGCAGGTTCCAGGAGAAAAAAAGTGAGTAAAGCCTTAGACATTTCAGTGAAGTGAACAGTCCCTGATCCTAGGGTGAGACCTACCTTTGTGGTCCCCTAATACTCCCCATAACAAACAGCAAAGATGTTGGAGGACCCAGCAGGATGAAGAATAATGGTGTTCCCTGTTTTTTTTTTCTTTTCTTTTTTTTTTTCACGAAGACTTTCCTTCCTGGTCATCTGTTGTCTCGGTAGTTTTATTAAGGCTGAAAGAAAATGCACAGGCTCCTGAGCTATAGATGAATTTGTGGGATCCAGGAGCATCATACATTTTTCATCTTTGTCCTGCTTAATTGTTTTTATCCACTACTACTACTTTTTCTTCTTCTTTTTCTTTCGGCTGTTCCCATTAGGGGTCGCCACAGTGGATCACCAGTTTCCATTTCTTCCTTTTTATCGTTTTTTATCCCACAGGTGCAAAACCTGAAAAAGCTGACCGAAACAGCTGCTATTCTATGCTTACGAGAAAAAAAATTATAAAGGGAAAAAACATGTTAAATAAAATTCAGCAGCTGAGCTCTGTATCATGTGAACTAACTACTCACTTAAAAAAACTGAGAAGAAGGAAAAGGGCTCCACTGAGGTTGTAATTTGTCGCTGATGCAGAAGCTCATTCTGGTCAAAAACTGCCTAAGACACTGGGCTGAAGGGTCTCTCCTGGTAGTGGGAAGTACTCAATGAAGTGAAGAAAGTACAGTTGTGTACACTTACCATAAATGTAGATGTTCAAGTGTATTCACTGTTGAAAGCATCACATTTGGGTTATCCCTGCCAGGGTATAGCCCTCGGCCGACCCAAATACCAGAGACTTAGTATTTCTGCGTCGGTTGCTGTCACTTCAGGACTGACGTCAGGTCGTCAGTAGCATAAAGTAAGGCAACCAATGCCATTACATCAGTTTTTCTTTCCCTAACCTGTCAGGAGCCTCCAAGTAGGAGCCAGGTTCCGGTGGAAGAACCCCACCAGTAGAAAGTAAATACCAATATGTCCCTAGTAAGGAAAGAGAAGAAAGGGGGATGGAGGGAGGGAAACCAGGACTGCAACAGTGAATACACTCTAACATCTACATATATGGTAAGTGCATACAACTGTACTATGTTCTTAGCATTTTCACTGTTGCAGTCATCACATTTGGGTTGATTCTCAAAGCTGAGGAAATGGGTGGAGGCAGTCAAGGAAACTAGGGGCTGTCCAGGATGCCCTGCAAGACTGCAGAGGCAAACCCTGCCCTGGATTTGGAGAAGAGAGGCAGGTGGTAATGTCTGGTAAATGTGTAAACAGCTGTCCAGGTGGCAGCCTCTAGGATGTCTCTGGTGGGGACTCCTCTGAGGAAAGCTGCAGAAGTGGAGGCTGCTCTGGTGGAGTGAGTCCTGACCCCATGGGGGGAGGGTTTCCATGTTGTTTGTAGCAGAAATGGATGCAGTGTGCTACCATTTGGAAATTGTTTGTTTGGAGATGGCTTTGCCTTCTGCCCCTGTAGCAAAGCTAACCAGCAACTGATCAGACATTCTGAAGGATTTAGTCCTGTCTAGATATAATCTGAGCTGTCTGTGCACATCTAGAGAGTGCAGGATCCTTTCTCCCTTGTTCTGGGGATTAGGAAAAAAAGGTGGGCAAATGAATGGATTGGTTGAGAGCCACACTGGACACCACCTTGGGCATGAAGGATGGGGTTAGTTCTGAGGGATACCCTGTCAGCATGGAAGATGATGAAGGGTTCCACAGCCATGAGGGCTTGCAGCTCGGAGACTCATCTGGGCTGAAGTGATGGCCAGAAGGAAAGCCATCTTCCAGGAGAGAAATTTTAGCTCTACAGAAGAAGCTGGTTCAAAAGGGGGCAGGGTGATCTTTTCCAACACAAAGTTAAGGTCCTAAGCTGGGGTTGGTGCTCTTCTGGGTGGCCTCAAGGTGCTAGCCCCTCTTAGGAACTGTTTGATTAAAGGGTGTGAGAAAAGGGGCTGCTCAGTGGGGAAATGAGCAGAGATAGCAGAGGCATGAAGTTTTATAGAGGAGAAAGAGAGGCCACTGTGTAGTAGGTCAGCTAAGTAATCCAGGATGAGAGGGAGGGAGGGTTGTGCCATATTGGCTACCTTAGCCTGGATCCAGGTGCAGAACCTTTTCCATTTATCAGCACAAGATTTTATAGTGCTAGGGCATCTGGCCTCACATATAACATCTAGAATCTGTTTACTAAGGTTGGCAGATTGATCGGGGGTTAGGGAAGAAGCCAACCTGCCAAAATGAGTGTCTGCAATTGGGGATGCATGAATTCCCCTTCCCTCTGGGTCAAGAGGTTTGGAATCTGAGTAAGATGCCATGGTGGCAGTGGGGACAGGCTGTGCAGCAAGGGGTGCCAGTGCTGGCGAGGCCAGTCTGGAGCTATAAGAATTGTCCTTGTTTTTTCTTCCTTTATTTAGATCAGTACCCTGGGGATGAGAGGTAGTGGAGGAAAGGCATAGACCAACTCAGGGGAAGGACAGGGCATCCACTTTCCAAGCCATGCAGTGATGCCCCCTGGTGCAGAATTTGCTGAGCTGATGGCTGGTGTGGGAGGCAAAGAGATCGACCTTTGGGGTGTCCCATTTCTGAGTTATTAGTGTGAAGGTTCTTCTGTTGAGCTGCTACTCATGTGGGTCCAGAAGATTTCTGCTTAATTTGTCTGCCAGAGAGTTGAGAGAACCTGGTACGAATTGTGCTAACAGATGCAGTTGCATGGCAGAGGCTGAGTGCCAAAGGGTCATGGCCAGCCTGCATAGAGGGTAGGAGTGAGTCCCTTCCTGCTTGTTGATATACCACATCACAGTGGTGAGGTCGGTTTTGATCAGGAGAGCCCCTGGGGACAGAAGGGGATTGAAAGCTACCAAGGCATGCTGGACAGCCATCATCTCTTTTTGGTTGATGTGCAGAGGGATTTGCTCCGGGCCCCACTGGCCCTGTATGCACCTGCCGTCCAGGTGTGCACCCCAAGCATAATCCGATGTATCTGTGTTGAGGGTCTGGGCAGTGGGGAGTGGTGAGAAATGGGTATGAGTCTCCAGATCTTGAGAGTGTTGACAACAAAGGCTTTTTAGGTACCAGTGAAGTTTCCTCATATGCAGTCTGGCATATGGAATGAGTAGTATGCAAGATGCCATGAACCCCAGAGCTTGCAGGATCTTCCTTGCAGATAACTGGGGTCTGGTGGCTTAGTAGTTGAGAGAAGAAGGCTGCCAGGAAAATTAGTTTTTCTAGTGTAAGGAATGCCATCTGGGATGGTGTGTCCAGCCTTGCTCCCAGGAAGATAATCCTTTGGGCGGGCACCTGTTTGGATTTCTTTTCACTGACTGTGTACCCTAGGGAGGTTAGGAGGGTCTTTACACAGGCTAGGTGCTTGAACAGCTTTTCCTGACTCTCTGCCTGAATAAGGCGGTCGTCTACGTATGGGTAAATCTGGAAATTCCTTTGTCTGCAAAAGGCAATGGCCGGAGCCAGACATTTTGTGAAAACTCTGGGAGCAGTAGATAAGCCAAAGGGAAGCACAGAGAACCAAAAGTGTTGAGATCCTGCCCTGAAACAAAGATATTTCCTGCATGATTCCCTGATAGGAATGTGGAGATAGGCCTCTTTTAGATCTATGGTGGCTAGCCAAGCGTCCTTGGAGAACATGGGTAGCAGCTGCTGGAGAGTGAGCATTTTATCACCAGGAAGGTGTTTAGAATGGACAGATCGAGGATGGAGCACCAGGTGCCCTCTCTTCTGGGCACCAGAAAAAGTCTGGCATAGAAACCTTGGCCTATCTGTTCTGCAGGAATGTGCTCTACTTCCCTCATAGAAAGCAGGGAAAGGATTTACTTTTGAGCCTCTGCCCACTGGTTTGGAGGTAGATCTGGGAACCCTTTTGGGGTTGGAAGGGAAATTTGTATCCCTGAGACATTATGTTGAGAACCCAGTGGTCGTTGGTAATGGTGGGCCAGGTGCTTGCGTGAAAGGAGAGTTTTCCTCCGAGGGGTAAGTGAAGGTGGGCAGAGGGAGGGGGTGGAGAAGGTGAGTCATTGTGAGTTCTTACCATAAGGGAGTAGCTTAGAACTCCCTGGTTTTGAAGTGGATGTAGTCCACTGCCTAGATCTCTGCATTCCCTGTGGTGGCTGTCTGGGGGGATCCAACAAATTAGATTTCACATGGTCTGGCAGCGGCTGTTCCTTAAGCCATGCATGCCTTCTAATGACAGATCCAGTGACTGCTGCCCTCCAGGAAGCTTCTAGGGCGTCAAAACCACAGTGCAATGTGTGTTTAGTTACTTGACTTGCAGAAATACATTAACTCTTGTAACTCTTTAGATTCTGCACAAGCAGGAAAGGAAGACAATTTTTGTTTGAGAAGTTCCAGGGTATGTTGCTGAAATTTTAGCATATGGAACTGACAATTTAGTACCCTGATAGCAAGAATAACTGAGGTGTATACTTTTTTTACCCCATCTGTCTAGTGCTCGGGAATCCCTATCTGAGAGGGTGGGATTCTTAGCAGATAAAAAAATTAATCCTCGGTGAACCACCACGGCTGAATATGACTGCTAAAACAAGGAACTTTATTCTTGAAGTAAAAACATCAAACAAATAAAAAGAGCACTAAATGTGCTTCCGATAAGCACTTTTGGCTGTATTAGCCTTAATCAGATCAGTGTAACAGTGAATTTTTTTTCGGATTCTTAGCAGAGATTGCCTTAAACCCTTTAGGCCCTTGAGAAATTACCTCAGGGTCAGCAGTAGGATTTTTAAAAAGAAATTTGTGAGAGTCAGGGACTCTATAGTACTGGTCTGGTTTTCTGGGTGCAGGAGGGAAGGTGTCAGGAGTCAAGCTGGATTCCAAGAAAACATTCTCCACAACATCCAGGACTGGGGGGATGGCCAAGGGTCTGTGCTGTGGAAGATCTAAGAACTCCCAGAGTCTTTTTTTAGACTGAGGGTAGTCTTGACTCTCCCACTGGAAATGCTCCCTTAAGGTATGAAGGGTTTCCCCAAAGCAAAAATCCTCTGGGGGGAGGCTGAAGGGATGGAATCCACTGCATCAGAATCCTCATAAGTAGAGAAGGGTTGCATGTCTTCATATTTAGCTGCATCAGACTCTTGTTTAGACAAAACTAAAGGGGACAGATCTATTTTCCTTTTGGAGGAGGTAGCTTGGCTTCCCCTGATCAGCATGATAAGGTCTTCTGCCATTTTAAGCATTTGAGACTGAGGCAAGGAAGCAGGTGCCTGAGATTGGGTCGTCGGTTTCTTGGGTGTGGTTCGTACCCTGGGCCTAAGAAACTCTGTCATTTTCGAAAGAATAGAAGTCATGAATTAAGACGTCAGTTTGAGTTGAGAATCGGTAGTGCGAAGGACTTCCTTGGAAGCCGGTGCCTGCTCAGCGGCTCCGGACCCATCCAAGGTAGAAATAGCCGCAGGATCCTTAGTCGAAGAAGAGCTTTGCAGCATACCGGACTCAGAAAAGGTCTCAGTAGTGGCCTGCGAATCCAGAGAAGCGGGCATAAGGGGCTGCGAAAGCACCTCACTGAGGACCGGAGAACTGACAACTAGCTTAACGGAAGCATCATCGGTAGGTTTGGACCTGTGCGTTCTGTCTCTATCTTTACGTTTTTACGGAAAATCTGCTGTCGGATGGCTTACCAAAGCCATATCGGAATTCGAGGACTGTAAGTGAAAATATCTGGCTACAATAAGGGCCCAACGACTGATAGTTCTGGCGTTGAACAAACCACAGAAGTGACATCGGGGGACGTCGTGGTCTGAGCCTAAACAAGTGATGCAGTAAAAATGAAAGTCTCGGTGTGGTATTTGCTTTCCACAGGTGAGACAATTATTAACTTTTTCTGACATCGGTTAGTGCAAGAAAAAAGGATCCCCAAATGGGTTCTTAGTTTTAGAAGACTTTAACTTCAATTCGGTAGATAAAACTCAGGTAGTGGTCAACCAGCACTTGAGTCAACTGCTTCTGCTTTGGGCTCCACAGCAAGAAAGACTGATGTAATGGCATCGGCTGCCTTACTTTATACTACTGATAACCTGATGTCAGTTCTGAAGCAACAGCAACTGACGCAGAAATACTAAGCCTCTGGTATTTGGGCCGGCCAAGGGCTACCCTGGCAGGGATAACTCAAATGCGATGACTGCAACAGTGAAACACGGAGAACATCTGCAGGTGAAAATGATCTTGTAGGGGCTGTAACATTAAAAAACACTAATTCCTATCAGCAGGGAGTACAGACTGATTTACTAGTGATTGTGCGAAACTGCAATGGTCGACCTGTCACAATGTTGACCTGAAATGCTGAATCTGTGCCATCAAAAAAGCAGCCACATCAAAACTGAATACATCAACACCCATAGTTCAATGTATTTGACATAGCAGGAAGTCACGTCAGTCACCCACGCTATGCACCTTAACATACTGTTACACTCTACAGTCAATGGTTCATTTACTTTACTATTCTGCAGGGAGGCAAGCTTCCCTGCACCTCCCATGTGGAGGGTTGTGCCCTCACACCCCCTGTAAATTACATACATCAACTCCGAGATTGCAGTACAGTGAGGAAAGGGGTAAGTTCTCTGTTCCTCACTGAACTGTGATCTCCACTCAAGTCCGAACTCAGATAATCAAGGTACACTACCCATTTGCTGGGGTCTATATTAGACCATCGAAAATTCAGTTCAGTGAAAAGCATTTTCGGTGCACTTACACTGAGCATGCCGTTCGGTGAACTGTTCATACTGAGATTGCGGTACAGTGAAGATCGGAAAAATTTGCCCTTTCCTCACTGTAGTGTGATCTCGGAGTTGGTATATTTAATTAGCGGAGCTGTGGGAGGCGCAGCCCCACACAAGAGCGGAATTTGATGAATGGTATTTCCGATGAAATGACATTTACTGAAGTGGGTTTTTGATGATTTAATATAAACCCCATTCACTGTAGTGAACTCAATGTTATCTGGTGAGTGCCTTTTGAACACATGCTGTTCGACTGCACGCACTTTGCACATTCAATAGTAAACCGTACAGACCATCACAAACTGCGCAACATGTAGCTGCGTTTGTTCTCCCCAAACCACAAGTTTTTATATTCCCTCCATGGCAAGAGCACTACAGATTATGTTACTTAAAAACAGAAGAGAGACTTCTGAACAGGACTACATTTCCTTTTTCCAGTGCTAAACTCCAAATTGTCTGCGCTGCAACAGCAGAAATGCTAAATGTAGTCAGTGTCAGTAAAACAGGACATAAGAAAGTCACATACAAAAGAGAAAACTGATCCAAATGGAAAATACAAATAAAGAAACAGATATGAAGACCAAAACAGCAGAAGTAACACTTTTCTAACAAACTGAGTGCTTAGAAGTTTTTTTTTTCCCCTTGGGTGGGGAATGGACTTGTTTAATTGTGGTGGACACTACATATCAGTCCGATTCTTCTAAACATCACAAGAAAACAGTCTAATAACCAAGTCTCCAAGTAAAAATGCTCAAGCTATTTACACAGCTGCAGTGATAAATCAGACGGCTATAGAAAATGAAGAGCTTTACAGAGAGGTAGGCAACCAAGTACCCATGTCTAAGGTGCAGTGAGTACCTTCTGCAAGCAAATCAAAGAGAAGAGGAGACAAACAATACTAAGCAGCTAAAAATGCAGTAAAGTGCAGGTGGAAATCAGATATGAGGCTTGCAAAAGAAGACAGTCAAGACATTGAAGGAGTTACAAAAAAATGAAACAATCAATAACTGACGCAAAACAAACCAAAAACTCAATATGTGGGTAACCTCGTCTCTTTAAATGGGCAATTAAACTTGATATTAAAGAAGCCAGAACAGGACTTCCAAGATGGCTGCACAGTCATCAAAAGCTTGATTTCAGCTCTCAGAAGTTCATAGCTGATTACTAGACTACTAGCTTAAGAGCCCTTACAAGCCTAGCCAATATAATCTGATTTTACCCAATATATGGCTCTTAGGGGCAAGAGGATGGCATGCATCTGTGCCTATGTCTTGAGTATCTTACAGACTGCCCCTGTACATAAGGGACAAAGGCACTTCCCCAAGTATGAATTTGTGATTCCCCACCCACTGATCCAAACTGCATTTGAAAAGGGTCAGGGAAGGGCTCCACTTAATATGAATAGGAAGCCTGTTCCAAAGAAGGAGCAGTCTCCGAGACACATATCTGTCGCTCCAGCATGTTTTGTTTGAGTCACTAAGTTTAGCTCCACAGATCTGGTGATCCTCATGCTGTTTGATGTATGAATGTGTAGCAGCACCATCAGGGCTGGATTTGAGAATGCCTTGTAGGCCAAACATAGGCCACCCCTTAATAGTTGGTAGCAGACAGAGTAAGGGGATAAGGCTTTTATTCCATCTGAATAGGACATGTTGTTTACACCCTGTATTTTCTTTGTGAGGAACCTCTGAGGTAGCTCCAGCTCCTGTAAGTGCCAAGATACGTACATGCCAAATGGTGCATTGTACTTAATTATTGGTCTAATAAAGGCTGAGTACAGTGGGACTATAACTTCCTTGGATCTGGATGCCATACCTTTTACTTATAAGTTGTGCCACATAAAAGGACTTCCTCACCACTGTGGACACATGGTGGTCAAAGTTCAGGCTACTATCTATCTGTGTACCTAGACCTCTCACCTCTGAGACTACTCTTAGGGGTGTGCTACTGATGTTGTAATTTGCAGGGGTATTTCACTTCCCAAATGGTATGATAATGCATTAACTCTGCAAGATTTAGTAAAGTCAGTTACTGGCTAGTAAGCACACTGCTTGGATGCCAGCAAAGACACTTAGAAAGTCTGAAAGAAAACAAACTACAACAGGTTAAAAACAAAACACTGACTGGGAAGAATCCAGCAGCTGTTCATCAAAAACAATTCAAGTTCCATCCTTGGTGCACGACATGGCTTCCAGTAATCTAGAGGAAAAATACATCAAATGGGCTCAGAACTGATTAAAATAAACAAAACACCGAAGGAGTATATCAACTCAAATTACAAAAGGCTGGAAAATGGAAGAAGCTTTAAACAACTATTCAGATGAACTATTCAGATGATGAAATGAAGAAAAGGCTAGCTGAGTATGACACTGTTCAAGAACAGCTGTTTCAAAAAATGGTAGCGTTAGAAGACAGAGCATGCAAGGAAAACCTGAGATTTTCTGTTGTATCAGAGAAACTGGAAGGAACAGACAGTAACAATTTTACTAAAGCACAAATAAGCAACTGGACTGGTATTCTACAGCATGATATGTTGTAAGGGCACACCATGCATGTGCTCCAAACCTGACCATGAGAAAGAGGTCAAGATCTGTGCTACTAAAGATGCATTCATACCAACAGAAAGAACTGATTTGACAAAACTGTGGCAAATTGGCAAAGCATTAAAAATTGGAGACAATATAGTGTTTTGGGAAAAATAATTATTTACAGTACACCAAGCGGAAAAGAAGCAAATTCGGACCAGCAATCAGGAAATGTCAAGAGGCAAGTGTGGGATTCAAGCTGCTGCACCCAACTTTCTTCAGATTACTTCTTGCTGGAGGACCAAAGTAATTTTTTGATGTAGAACAGGCTAAGGAGGAAGGCTTTACAAGAAAAAGTGGAAAGATCCAACTTTTGTTGACTTGGTTAAACTTGGAAGGACACTGAAGGGAAGGAAGAAAAAAGAAAAGTAACTCTAAATAAAACCTTTGTTCTTAATATTTGTATAAACATTTCATAACAGAAACTTTTTTAGTTTAAAGAAATAAATGCATTACAACGTAAAAAGAGAAAAAGGCTGGAAAAAAGCATGTTTAAGTTTATAAGCTGCAATCATGAGTTGGTGAGGTCGGGGAAGGGGTGTAAAAAGTGCACAAATTATAATTTATGTAGAGTTGATATGTTCGATCTTACTTTTGTATAGATGAATGTCTGGATTAAGGCCTTTTGCTTAATATAACTTTGTGTAAGCAAGTAAACAAGAGGACACTGAATGTAATGAAAAAATGTCCTTTGGCAAATAAATATTCAGTGTGATTTGCAGACCTGTACATTTGGTACTTGTGTTTCCATGAAGACAAGCTGACTAAAGGGGGAAGCAATAGAAGACATAACGCTTTTTAAGGTTAATGTTTAATGCTTTCTGAAAGTATATAAGGGTTTTTCACACACATATGTGAAGGTAATGAAAATAAGAGAAGAACAGACAGCAATTAGTTTAAGTATGAACACAGGCCATAACAAGCGTCTTAGCATAGATAACCTATTTGTTAGTTTAAGTTATGCCTGTGTGTACAGCTGTCAATTTGGGACAACTGTTCCTATTAGGAATGTTAAACTTCATTATTTGAAGATGTATATAGTTTTGTGTTTTCATTTTCAGTTAAAAGGTTATGAGGGAGTTCCATGGGGTGTTATTTGGTTTTTTTTTTTGAGGATTTTCATTAAAATAAAAAAAGTCTTGTAAAACATGAGATAGTTTAAAATGAAGATGACAAGAAACTGTAAGGAAATCAACCTGTAAAACATTACTGGGTGCTTGTAACACAAAAGCTGGAAATAGCTATTTTAAAAGTTGTCATATATACTATCTGGAAATAACATCTTATCATAATGGCTACACTAAACATATTATTTTCAAATGTGAATGGCCTCAAAAGTATACACAAAAAGATAACAATACTGAATTGCATTAAGAAATGCAGGTAGCAATAATAAAGGGGACAAATTTGGAAAGAAGCGAGCATGAGAATTTGATAAAGAATATCAGGTATAAAGGAAAGGGGGGAAACTTCAATAGTGACACAACAGGGTTGGTTGCTGTCTCTTCTTCCATGACGTCAGGTAGTCAGGAGTATAAAACATGCAGCAGACGCCATTATATCAGTTTTTCTTGCCCTGGATGTCACATGCCCCCCTAATGGGAAGCAAATAAACATAAAAACACAAAGCTATACCTCCAACAAAAAAGCAAATTCACTAAAAATGCTTTTAAGCATAGTAAAGGAAAGTAAAGGTATAGCCAAAAGAAGTTAGGGGGCTGGAGGGAGGGTAACCAAGACTGCAACAGTGAATACACTTGAACATCTACATTTATGGTAAGTGTACACAACTGTACTATGTTCTTCGTGTTTCACTGTTGCAGTCATTACATTTGGGTAGATTCACAAAGCTATGGTTGGGAGGAGGAATTTAGATAGCATTAGGGCCAGCTATAAGGCCCTGCAAGACTGCAGTGGCAAAGCCAGGTCTGGATTTAGAGAAAATTGGCAAATGAAAATGCTTGGTGAAAGTATGTACAGAACTCCAGGTAGCAGTTTCTAGGATGTCCCTGGTAGGGACACCTCTGAGAAAGGCTGTCGAGGTAGATGCAGCCCTGGTGGAGTGAGGTCTGATCCCCTGGGGGATAGGTTTTCCATGGTGCTTATAGCAGAAATGAATGCAATGGCTTATTCATTTAGAAATGGTTTGCTTTGAAATAGCCTTCCCCTCTGCCCCTGCAGCAAATGCTACTAGCAGTTGTTCAGATTTCCTTTGAGGTTTAGTCCTGTCCAAGTAGAATCTAAGTTGTTTGTGCACATCTAAGGAATGCAGTATCCGTTCCCCTTTGTTCTGTGGATTGGGAAAGAAGGTTTGCAAATGAATGGACTGATTAAGAGCCACAATGGATACCACCCTTGGGCATGAAGGATGGATTGGTTCTGAGTGACACCCTGTCCGCATGAAAGATGATGAAAGGCTCCACTGCCATAAGGGCCTCTAATTCAGATACCCTTCTAGCTGAAGTGATTGCTAAAAGGAAAGCTGTTTTCCAAGAAAGAAATTTTAAGTCTGCAGTAGCAGCTGGCTCAAAAGGAGGTAGAGCGAGTTTCTCTAAGACAAAGTTAAGGTCTCAGGCTGGGGTTGGAGCTCTCCTGGGAGGTCTCTTTTTGGCCCCTCTGAGGAACTGCTTGAGCAATGGATGAGAGAACAGGGGAGGTTCTGTGTTATAATGAGCTGAAATAGCTGAGGCATGGATTTTAATGGAGGAAAAAGACAGGCCCTTGTGAAGCATCTTAGTTAAGTATTGTAAAATCTGAGGTAAATTGGGTGCTGCTGTGCTCATCCCTTGAGACTGGTTCCAAGCACAGAATCTTTTCCATTTTGCGGCATAAGATTTTCTAATACTAGCCCTCCTTGCCTCTAAGATGACATCCATCACAGGTTTGTTGAGGTATGGTAAAGGAGAAATTAAGTAATTAGTCAGGCTGCAAAGTTCAGTGTTGGAAGCTGAGGGTGCAGAATCTGGTTCTCTTGCTGAGACAACAGGGAAGGAGTCTGAGGCAGGTGCCATGGAGATAACCGTGACACACTGTGCAGGAGGGGGTACCAGTGTTGCTGTGGCCAGTCTGTAGCAATCAAAATTATCCTTGGTTTGTCCTGTTTGACTTTTAGTAGTACTTTGGAGAGCAGAGGCAGAGGGGGAGGAGGCATAGACTGATAGGTTTTTCCAGATGAAGGACAGAGCATCCACTTTCCAGGCTTGTTTGCGGGGAGTCCTTGTGCAAAATTTGTCCAACTGGTAGTTCTGGTGAGAGGCAAACAGGTCTATATCTGGGCTCCCCATCTGCTTAACATGTTGAAAATCCTTGGTTCCAGTTTCCACTCGTATGGGTCCATGAGGTTTCTGCTTAGTCCATCTGCCAGTGTATTTAATTTTCCTGGCAGGAATTGAGCTTGTAGGTGCACTTGGTAGCTCAAGGCTGTGTTCCACAATGCCATGGCTAGTCTGCAGAAGGGGTAAGAATATGTGCCCCCCTGCTTGTTTATGTACCACATAACAGTGGTGTTGTCCGTCTTTACCATTAGTTGTCCTGGAAAAATGTAGTCCTTGAAGGCTGTCAGAGCATTCTGTACAGCTATTTCTTTTTGATTGATATGCAGGTGTATTTGACTTGGTTCCATTTGCCCGGAATGCACTTCCCTGCCAGGTGTGCCCCATGCATAGTCTGATGCATCTGTTGTTAGGGTCTGGGAAGCAGGGGGTGGTGTGAAAGGTAGTCCCTTGTTTTGGTGGCAGGCCTCTGCCCACCAAAGGAACTCTAGGTGTAGGCAAGGTATGATAGGAATCATTGTTTCTAGGCTTTGAGAATATTGACACCATAGGCTTTTTAGATACCACTGTAGTTTCCTCATACGCAGTCTTGCATATGGAATTAGAAGAATGCAGGAGGCCATAAACCCCAAGGCTTGCAGTATTTGTCTTGCAGATAGCAAGGTTTTTGTGGCCACTTGTTTGAAGTAGGTTGTCAAATGAATTTGCTTTTCTGGCGTGAGGTAAGCCATCTGGGAAGTTGTATTAAAGCTTGCTCCCAGGAATGTAAATTTGTTGACAGGGTGCCAGTTGTGATTTCTTTTCGTTTATGGTGTACCCCAGATAAGTTAGAACCCTTTTTACAAAGGCCAGATGATTCAAAAGTATGTCCTGGCTTTCTGCCTGAATTAGACAATCGTCCAGGTATGGGTATATTTGAATACTACTTTGCCTGCAAAATGCAATAACTGGAGCGAGGCACTTTGTGAATACCCTGGGTGCAGTAGTTAAGCCAAAGGGCAATGCAGAGAACTGCTAGTGCGTGTAGCCTGTTTTGAAGCATAGGTATCTTCTGCAAGATTCCCTGATTGGGATGTGCAGGTATGCTTCTTTTAAATCTAGTGTTGCCAACCAGGCATCTTTGCCTAGCACAGGAAGTAATTGGTGAAGAGACAGCATCTTGAGTTTTGGAATCTCCAAAAAGGTGTTTAGAGTAGACAGGACTAGGATAGGATGCCATGAATGGTCTTTTCTGGGTACCGGGAAAAGTCTCGAGTAGAAATCTTGTCCCTTTTCCTCTTCTGGTACCAGTTGAATTGCCCCATGCTTAAGAGAGAAAGTACTTGTTTTTGGGCCTCTGCCCACTGATTTGGGGGTAGGTCTGGCCACCCACTTGGTGTTGGCAACGTGTGGAAGTGAAATCTGTATCCCTGGGACACTATATTTAAAACCCATTTGCCCCGGGTAATGAGTTCCCAGTTCTTTGCATGAAGAGCAATCTTTCCCCCCAAAGGGGCAGTCAAGATGATAAGTTCTTGGAAATTTTAAAAGGAAGTCATTGAGACAGTTTACCATAGGGGGGAGTCTTATTATTCCCAGACTTGGAAGTGGAGGCCCCCCACTGCTTAGTTTTGTGAGTCCCCTGGGACTGAAACCTGGGATTTTTGCTGTGTCAGGGATTGGCTTGAGAAGACCTGGAAGGGGCTGGAAAGGACCAATTCTTAGAGGGCCAGTGCCTACTAAATCTAGCAGGCTGAACTTGTAAAAAATCTTTAACAGTTTGCATAGATTTTGCTTTATCTTCCATCTTTTTAAGAACTTCCTCAGCCTTGTTGCCAAACAGGCGGTCCTGATTTAAAGGAGCATCCAACAATTTAGCTTTAACATGATCAGGCAAAGATTGCTCCTTAAGCCAAACATGCCTTCTGAGCACAGACCCAGTAACAACAGCCCTGCAAGAGGCCTCTAATGAATCAAAACCACACTGCAAAGTATGTTTTCCAACTTGTTCAGCGAATGCATTAAATCCTATAATTCTTTATTTTCCATACAGTCAGGAATCAGCATAATTTTCTGTTTAAGCAGTCCAATAACATGTTGCTGATATTTTAACATATGAAACTGGCAGTTTAAAGCCCTAATGGCCAAGGTTGCAGAAGTGTAAACCTTCTTACCCCATCTATCCAGCACCCTAGAGTCTCTATCAGAAGGGGTAGGATTTTTAGCAGTAGAAGCCTTAACACCCTTGGGCCCCTGTGAAATAGTCTCTGGATCTGCAATAGGATTTTTGAAAAGGAACATGTGGGACTCGGGGAACCTGTAGTTTCTGTCAAGTTTACTGGGAGCAGGAGGCAGGGAATCAGGGGCCAAACTGGATTCAGAGAAAGCATAATCAACAATGTCTAGTACAGGAGGAATAGCCAAAGGCCTATGCTGAGGTAGGAGAAGGAAATCCCTAAGCCTCTTTTTTGAATCAGAAAATTCCTGGCTTTCCCAGTGGAAAGGCTCCCTTAGAGTTTGTAAGGTTTCCCCAAAAGCAAAATCCTCAGGAGGGGAAGCAGAGGGAATAGAGTCCTCTGCATCAGAATCCTCATAAGTAGGTAATGACAAATCCAGGTCATCAGAAGAGTCAGGAAAAACAGAATCCTGATCAGAATCATAATCAAGCTCAGTCCTAGGCCTCTTAGAAGGGGGGTTGGCTACCCCTGATTAGAGTTATTAGACCTTCAACCATTCTTATCATTTATTTTTTAGGCATAGAGGCCTGAGCATGTGTCCTGGGTGTCGGTTTTTTAGACATGGATCGAGATTTAGGCCTAAGTAATGAAGGAGGCATTGATTTAATATGCAAGTCTGTAGGCCTGAATACACCCTCAGAAGCCGGTGCCTGCACAGTGGCTCCGGACCCATCCAAGGTAGAGACAGCCGCGGGTTCCATAGCTGAAGCATCTCGCGGCATACCGGACTCCAAATGGGTCTCAGTAGCGGCCTGTGAATCAGAAGTAGCGTTTATCAGGGGCTGTGAAAGCACCTCACGGAGTACTGGCGAACTGGCGACTGGCTTAGGAGTAGCGTTGTCGGCAGTTTTGGACCTCGGTGGCCTGTCTCTGTCTTTATCTTTGTGTTTTTTCGGAATCCCAGTAGTCGGATGGCTAACCGACGACATTTCTGGATAATTAAACTGAGAACTGAAATATTTAGAGGCAAAAATATACATACAACGGATAGTGCACTGATTAAATAAAGCACAAAACTGACAGCAAGGTACGTCGTGGTCAGGGCCTAGTCAAGGAATACAGTACGAATGAAAATCTTTATGAGGTATTTGCTTTCCACAAGTAATGCAATTATTAACTTTTACTGACATCGTAAGGAGCAAGAAAAAGTTTCCTCAACGGGGTACTTAGCTTTTAGTTGAAGACTTTGTTTCTGAAACTTGAAAACAAAAATTTCAGAAGTCGGCTGACCGGCACTTGCAAACTACTTCTGTTTTGGGCACCGCACGGCAAGAAAGACTGATGTAATGGCGTCGGCTGCAATGTTTTATACCCCTGATGACCTGACGTCATGGAAGAAGGGACAGCAACCGACACAGGACCCAAGACTTTGTTAATCAGGCCGACTGAGGGCAACCTGCAAGCAGATTACCCACATGTAATGACTGTAGCAGTGAAACACAAAGAACATCTTGCTCTTTCTTTAAAAAGTATAGCCAAAAATTCCAGGATGTTATGTATGGGAGCTGAAAAAGAACCAGCATTATTTTGGCAAGCCTAGTAAACAAACCTTTTCCATTTACTGCAGTACAGCTTTCATGTAGACAGTTTAAGCAAAGATAAAAGCATATGTCAGACAGATTGTCTGGCTATTAATGGAAGTGGAGAAGCCAGGCCGCCAGCCTGAGGTTTGATAAGTCTGGATAAATTATGCATGTCAGATGAGACAGAAGGTCTGGAGTCGGATCAAGAATCCAAGCTTGGTAAAGTAGGTGAGGCCACAGGAAGGGGAACCAAATCTGTTGAAGCCATTAAGGTCCAATGAGGATAACTCTGCTATTCAACATAGCAGGTTTCTGTAGGAATTTTGGAATTAGAGGAATTGGAGGATAAGCATAAAGTAGACTGGGGTGCCAGTCATGAAGAAAAGCATCCCTCAGTGATTCCCCCGGTAAGGGGATTAGGGCAAAGTACCTGCTGCAGTTGTTTAGGGAAGAGGCAAAAAGATCACACCAAGGCTGGCCCCGCTGATGGAAAATCATTTCCGCTATTTTCTTGCTGAGAGACCACTTGTGAGGTAGAAGAATGCACATGCTCAGTTTTGTCTGCTATCACATGGGACTTCCAAAGAATGTGCACTGCTATGAGAAAACAGTTGGATAAGATCACCCACTGCCACCCTCTGAGCGCTTACCAATACAAGGGATAAGATCTGGTTCCTCCTTGTTTATTGATATACCAAACTACTGACATATGCCCATCTGAAGTGCAATCGTCCCCAGAGGGAGAGTATTCTGAAAGGCTTCCAGTGCTAAAAGCACTGCTCTCATCTCTAGGACACTGATATGCAAGTTGGGCTCATCGGTAGACCAACTGCTTTGGACTGTTTTCCCCTGAAAATACACCCCCCCCCCCCCACACCCAACTGGGAAAAGTCATGGTCACTATAGCCTTGGGTTGAGAAGGAATGAACAGAAGGCCTTTCAGAATCTGGTATGATTGAATCTGCCATTCGATATCCCTCTTGCATGCGTGGATGACTTGTACTGGGGTTGACAGAGGTTGGTAAAGTATCGACCATTGTGTTGCTAGCATCCACTGAAGGATCCTGAACTAAAATCTGGCTAAACGGACTAGTGCTATATCCACTTACACTGATCCTAGAACTTGCAGGACCAAGCTGGCTGAAATCCTGGTACCGCAGATTACTTTAATGACCTGTGACCTTATAGTCTGAACTTTTGAAAAAGGTAGTGAGGCTATAAATGACTTTGTGTTGAACATTTAAAACTTGAATCATAGTCACATGAAAACTTTCTGCATTATCATTTGTTTTAAATATTTATATGTATACACACACACACACACACATATATATATATATATATATATATACACACACACACACATATATATATATATATATATATATATATATATATATATATACACACACACACACACATATATATATATATATATATATATATATATATATATATACACACACACACACACACACACACACACACACACACACACACACGTGTGTGTCAATTACATACGTTTAATATTTTAACTGTATCATTCAGGTAGTTTTCATGACTTGTCCCCTTTAAAATCTTACGGAGGTTTAACCTACCTATTTGATACACTGTAGCTTTATTTATTTATTTTTTTGACTTTCAGGCTGTAGACTGAGGATCTGAGGGAGTAGAAACCATCTGTGTAGCTGAGACTGACAATGCTCTCTCCATAGCCTCAAGGGTAGACGTCTCCAAAGAAGGAGAGGATGTTGGATCCAAAAAGGCAAGTTTCTGGACCACTGTCCCTCCCCCTGCTCTAAGGACAACCCCCCTCCCTGAGGAAGAAGTCGAGTTGAGCTAACCCTTACCAAGGCTCTGAGGTGCAGAGATGGTTCCAACAATTTCGCAGTCAACACCAATACCTTGGATCAGACAGGGAAGCCTTGGGTCTGAGAGGTCTCTGGATCTGACTGAAACAAAATGCTCAGAGTAAACTTTGGATCTCAGGATAGAGGTATCGTCAGAGCTTTCACACATGTTCAGTAACTATTTCAGATGATGTTCTAGCAAAAATTAATACAAAAATGCAGGGTAATGAAGTAAGAATGAGACACTGGGGTTTATCCTACCTACCTGTTAAAAAGACAGGAATTTAAAGAATGGGTAGTCTAAATTTCGTGGTTTTGCTTGTTCGACATTATTATTCCCCTTATTCTGCAATAAAGTATTGCAGAATAAGGGGACTCTCACAGAAGAAGAAGGGGCACAACTGTAGAGTGCTAAAGAATAAATAAGGGAGTGTCTGGATAGGGTCTTCTTTAATTAAACGAAAGCAGAATCCATCGAATACGAATCTGTCAACACAAACAGCGAAACACGATAATGTCGAACAAGCAAAACCGTGAAATTTAAACATCGAAACCGCAATAGTCGGCCAACCCCACCGCCCGTAACATACTACCTACGCAAACACAACAAAAAACACATACATACACTAACCAAAACCCTACTACTAACTCTAAATTAAAGCACCAAAACCACACTTGTAACCCTATACTAAACCCCACATACACAACTATCTATGCACTACCCTTAACCCCTCCCTAACCCTAAGGTCCGTAACTACCGCACACTTATCCTACAGAACTATACCCACACAAAGTAAATATTCCACACATATACACTTAACAAAACCCTACACTAAACTTTGCATACATTACCTATCTATGCACTTACCTTAACCCCTCCCTAACCCTAAGGTCCGTAACTATCACACACTTACCTTACAGAGCTATACCGCAGACGGGCCAACTATGACAATTCAACATTTCCCTATTTCGCTATTTAGTGCGTTCAACATTTCCGTGCTTCGCTGATTATGTGTCGACGGATTCATATTTGACGGATTCTGCTTTTGTTTAATTAAAGTAGACCCATATGGATAATATGTATGAGTTTAGAAATACTGCTGTTAAGCAAATGTTTTGATAATGCCAGTAGACAAAATCTCTCACAACTATTTAGGCAACAGAAAATAGAAAGGGTTGTTGCCAAACTTAGTGAGCCTCTAACAAGAAAAATAACCAGAGATCATGTAGAGGTAAGAGGTATTTTGGAAATGTCATAAAAATGTTATAAAGAATATGGAAATCAAGAAAAAGTACAAATGGAAATATTTATGGAAGACTTAAGTATGCCACGGGTAGAGGTAGCTGAGGCTCAACAATTAACAGTTAAGATAGGAGATGAAATAAAAATGGTGAAGTGCAGTCAATCCACAGGACAGTCTCCAGGAATAGATGGTATTCCTATGGAAGTTTGGAAGCAAGGAGGGAAGAAGGTGATACAGATCTGCAAGATTTTATTTTAACAGCATTTAAAAGGAAGGAAAGCACTACCATCCTGGAATAAAGCTGTGGTGGCTGTAATACCTAAAGATGATAAACATTCTAGCTTCATATAGGCCCCTTTCAATTTTAAACCATGATTACAAAGTGTTTATGCCTATAATAGCTAAAAGAATGGCAAAGGTATTGCCAAAATTGACAGACATGGATCAGTATGTTTTTGCAGAGGGAAGGCAAACATCTGACATTAGTAGTACAACAATGACTCAGAGAGAAGAATGTAAGAAAATACCCCTGTGGTGGGGCCTGATGCAGAGAAAGCATTCAACACACTAAGCTGGGAATTTTTGAGTAGGGCAACAGAAGTATTTGCATTCTGATACAATAATAAGATTAATTAGGAGGATATATGAGGGATAGGAGGCAAAAATTAAAGTGGAAGGGTTGCTCTCTGATAAGATGCTTCTGAACAGAGGACTGAGGCAAGGATGTCCTCCTTCCTCTTTGTTATTCGCACTATATTTACAGCCATTTGAAAATAAAATAATGGACTCAGAAATTAAAGAATATAGTAATCAAGAGAATTTGGCTTTATTTGACGATTTTATACATGATAAAACCAGAAAAGAATATCTCACTGTTGTGGAACATTCCGATAACAGTTTCTTGTTTTTTCGAGATATAAAATTACAAAAAAAGGCTATAGCTGTAAACAGTGTATCCACACATTAATTAGTTCAGCAATACCCATATTTATGGAAACAGGATAAAATGAAGTATTTAGGAATATGGGTTAAAAAGGATTTTATTATGGCAGCTATGGATACTTGGGAAGAGACTAAACAAAAGATAATACAAACACTGGCAAAACTGTTTGTGGATAAGGACAGCAAGATACAAGCAGTGAAAATGTTTTTAGTCCCTTAGGTTCATAGGTTCATAGATTGGTACTAGGCTAAGTGCCCTTATGGTCTATTTTAAGCCTAGCCAATTGCCCCATGTGAGAATCAAACCCTGCACCTTGTGTCTGTAAGGTAAACACCTTAACAATTATGCCAGCCTCCCACCCCTTTAGTTTTATATACATGTCAATCATATTTTTATCAACCAGAGGAGAAGCTGTTCACAATAATTAATAAAGAGTTGAAGGATTTTATCTGGGGGAGGGGGAGAGGCTCAAATGGGATAAGATGATCCTTCCAACAGAACAAGGTAGCTTAGGATTGCCTGATTTGATGTGATACTTTAGAACTACACAGTTAAGGCTCATATACATAACACAAGCAGAACGCTATAACTTTAAAGTGGAAAGGGACGTTGATGAAGCAGGGGGAAATTCAAGAAATAAGGGCAGAAAGGGATTTTGGATGCTGATCCTTACACAGAATTAAAAAAGCCATACATAACATTATCAGGGTCAGAATGGACAGATGAAAAGTCAACAAGCAAAGGAGAGTAATAGTGCTTAAACTGAATTCATCTTCAAGTCTTGGTGAGTACCTTCAGAAGGTAGAATCTGTTTTCACAAACTCTCACAAAAGCAACACTGCTATATAGACTGTATTTATACAGCATATATCATGGACAGAAATAGGTGACAAACACGGCAGAGGATAAAAAAGTGCTCAATCCTGGTAGGGGCACTGGTGCCAGGACTGGAAAAGATGACAGGGTAGAATCCTCAAAATATAGAAACATTACTACAATGGGACCAGACGAGACCCTGGCGGAGGATGCCCCCCCCCCTGTTGTAGAAGGGTGTAACAATCCATAAAAATCACAAAAACTAACAGGCCAAAGAAGAGCCATAAAGACAATAAAGTGGACTATTGAGGATAAGAAAGGAATTATGTATTGTTACGATTACACAAGCAGCTCACAATTTCCAGACACAAGATATACAAAATGATTAAGAGAGAAATTAGAGGAAAGAAAAATACTTCAAGAAAAACTGTCAGAAGCTTTAAATGAAAATTTGTGTTCATTAACACAAGAGATTTGAGAAAAGAAGTATATAGATCAAGAAACCTTGATCTGTTTGGAAAAAGAAGCACCTGAGGAAGTGCAAACATATAAACAACAAAACCAACAGATATTTGAAAGGTATAAAAAAGAAATATGGACATGTGAAAGAAAGAGAGATTTGATATGGTGTAATATTTATGCAAAAGAGAAAGACAAATTAAATCAATGTAAAGAAGGCAGCCCCAAAGATATTCAAAGAGAAATACAGGCAGAGGCATCTGGATATGGAAAATTAGAAGTTAAAATAATAGAAGTTGAAGTTATGGAGTGCCTGCGAAGTGAAGGATTTGGTATAGAAGGTCTAACACAGGCTACATCACAGCATGATGCGAGTCCCTAAAGTAAGGGGAAACAGGAAGATCAGGAAACATCTGAAGAAGAAATATGGACATGGGGAAAGAAAAAGAGATTTAATATGGTGTAATATTTATGCAAAGGAGAAAGCAAAACTAACTAATACAAAAAGAGCAGCACCAAACATATTTGAAGAGAAATACAGGCAAAGGAATCCAGACATGGAAAACTTTACAATACAAAAAATAAGACAAAGGAAAAGTAGAAAAGGAGATTAGTAATGGAGAAGTTAAAGAAACAGAAAGTGAGGTTATGAAGTACCTGCAAAGTGAAGGATTCAGTGCAGAAAATCTAATTCAGAAAGCACCACAGTGGGATAGAGTAATGGATATCCAAATTAAGGGGAAATCAGTGGAACAGGAAGCAACTGGTCAGGTGTCATATGAAGATAATTTGGTGCCCTCCACAGGAAGCCGGTATAAATGTTCACCTGAAGCTAGACAGCAAGGGATGTAAGAAGAAACTATGGAAGCTCTGATGCAGTCAATGTTGAGGAGTGATAGGCCAGTGAGTTCCCATATGATAGAGCAACGGATGGCACAGGATGAAACTGAAGAGAATGTGCCACAGGAAGATGCTATAGATCCTTCTATAGAATGCCCAAAGGACCTGGAAAACAACAGATTTGCCCTCAGTTTGGATGAAAATGAGTTAAGAGAAGAATTGCTTGATTTAAAAGACAGACAGCTATAGCAAGATCAATGAGAGAAATAGAATACAGAAGGTTGATAAAACCCAAAATGTCAGAAGTCTGATAAAAAGCAAATGAACACAGTAATTAGGACTGTTCACAGTGATCTATGCGATATAACAGATGTAAATAGGATACATTACTGTGCAACTAAATTAATAACTGATAAAGTTCTATCACAAGAACACATGGTAGTGAGGGAAAGGAAGGGGAGAAATCGAATATCAACATGGAAATATCAACTAGAGAAAATTATAAAGCAGTCAAGAAGTGTCACTGTTAGAAGACTACAGAAGAAGGAAATGATCAACAAAAATACTAAGAAAGATAGATGTGATAAAAGCAATGTCCAGTATTAGAACAGACCAGGATCTATCATGTACTATTGCAAATAAACTAAAAATTTCAGCACAGGCAGACAAACTTAGAAGATGCGATGATAAATATAAAAGGAAAATTACAAAATAAGCAGTTTATTGATGACCCAAAAAAGTTTTATAGAGAATTGGGAAATAAGGTAAAAGGAATTGAAAGACCACCAAAAAAATGAAGAAACAGATACATTTTGGAGAAGTATCTATGAAGATCCTGTTGAACATAACAAAGATGCTAAATGGAGAGAAAAAGTTAAAGAAAGAATAAGAGGTTTAAAGGTACAGGATACGAAATGGGATGAACAGCCAGGGAGATTGAAACAAAGTTAAGAAAAGCCTCTAATTGGAAACCCCCAGGCCCAGATGCAGTACCTAACTTTTGGCTGAAAGTATTAGCATCTTTGCTCGAAGATTTAGCCATGAGTAAGAACTATTTATATGCGTACCCTGAACAGACACCAATTTGGTTAACAACAGGAAAAACAATGCTTCTACTTAAGAGTGAACCTGCAAGCTACCGTAAAAATTATAGACCAATATCTTGCTTTCCGACAGCATATAAACTATACACGGGAATTGATGCCAACAGAGTTTACAGTCATTTAGAAGAAAACTCAATTATGGCAGTAGAACAAAAGGGCAATAAAAGAAAGTCATATGGAACAAAGGATCATTTGTTGTTAAAGTCATAGTGGAGAACTGTAAAAAGGGGAAGAATCTAAGTATGGCATGGATTGACTACAAAAAAGCATTTGACAGTACCCCACATTCATGGATAAGAGTGCTTAAAAAAGTGTAAGATACATCATACACTGACTGGCTACATTACAGTGACCATGAAACAGTGGCAGACCACTTTGCAATTAAGCCATGATAAAGGACAAATTATTATCCCAGGGATAAAAATTCAAAGGGAGATATTCAAGGGTGATTCTGTCACCGCTGCTATTCTGCCCATTAAGCTATCTACTTAACAGCTTAGGTCATGGCTATGATCTGGCTCCTAGAAAACAAAGCGTAAAACTTCTCATCTTCTCTTTGTCGATGTTTTAAAACTGTATAGCTCATCAGATGAGGAACTGAAAGCACAACTGAAAGTTGTCAAAACTTTTTCAAATGATATAAAAATGTCATTTGGTCTTGATAAATGTGCAAAAGCACCCCTTAAAGAAGGAAACCTGCAACACCGAGAAAACATCAGTTTGGGACAAGAATGTGACATAAAAGAACTTAAGCAAGAAGGAGTGTATAAATATTTGGGAATTGCTGAAGGATCAACAATAAAACATGAACAAATGCAAATAAAACTTAGTAAGGAATATTTCAGAAGAATTAAATTAATCCTGAAAACGGCACAGACATCTACGAACAAAATCCAGGTTATAAATCAATTTGCTCTTCCTGTCATAACTTACAGTTTTGGAGTGACTAACTGGTCCCAAAACGTGTTGGATAGATTAGACAGGAAAACAAGAAGGATGCTTCATGCTCACTAAATGATTTATAAAAAATCAGTGCATACCAAGATTATATATTGCCCATTCTGAAGGAGGGATGTGCCTCCTTGAAATTGATTATATGTATCGATCTGCAATCATGGGACTCCACACATATCTGCTGAACTCAAGACCCAACCGTGGAAAACCGGATATAGTGTCCATGAAAGGAAGACAAAAGTAGCATTGATCATTGAAATCGCCACACCCAGTGACAACAGTGTCTTGCGTACAGAAAGACACAAAGTCATAAAATATCAGGATTTGCAGGCAGAAACAAGAGCACTGTGGAAGAAAGATACTCAGACAGTTTCAATACTAGAAGGAGCAACAGGTCTTATAAAAAAGAGTCTACAATCATATTTAGATATGCTACCAATACATGTAACTCCGTACGAATTGCAGGAGACATTACTGGGCACATTGCGGGTGCTGTGAAGAGCACTACTGGTTGACATTAAAGAGTGAAACAATACTAATTTCATGAATTTTAATCATATTTTGACTTACAAATGGGGTCCATTCCCATCATGGTATTAGAAACCCAAAAGACTTGGAGAAATTAAAAAAGAATTAAACATTATATTATATTCATAAAATATCAGAAAGTATTACAAGATCTAAGCCAACAAGGGAATGGAGAAAGGAGCTTCTGCCATTAGGGACTGATAGCAATTAGGGTAAAAGAGAAAAGGTCAGATGGGGCTGGTGGCAAAGGAACCACTGTATTGGGAGCAAATAACCAAAGAAGGAAAAAGTAATGAGTAGGAAGAGGCCAAGAAGGCATTTGGGCTGCAGGTTAAAGACTTCCCTCCCTATCAAGGACTGATAAGAGTATAGGCAAAGAGAAAGGGATAGGGGGATCCTAAGAGTTTTTGATTGAATCTAGAAGCTGCTGTTAAAAAAGGAATAATTAGTGGGGCACATAAAATACTGTATGATAACTATAGGAATCAATCAGAGGAGGTTAGAAAAGATTGAGAAGAGAGACTGAATAAGCAATTCACAAGGAAATAATGGGAGGACATATCTATGGCTCCCAAATATGCAACAAAGTCTAGAAGATTTAGGATGTTTGCTTGAAAATGTTTGCATAGGTATTTTATATCCCAAGCAGACACCAAAGAATTTTTCTTCAGGCAGATGGTAAATGTTGGGAGTTGTAACGGGGAAGAAAGATGTAACTGGGAACATATGTTTTTGTTGTGTAATGACTTTGTAGACTTTACAAATTCCCTACAGAGTACTCTGTCAGAAATACTGGATGAGCAAATAGATGTAACTAAGGAAAAGATGTTATGAGCTGGGATACAAGATCCAAACTGCCTAGACATAGTAAGGCCTTGTAAAGTTTAATTAAGATGACCGCCAAAAAAGTAATTACTAGAAAATGGAAATTGAAGTCTAAACCAACTGTATTTTAAGTAGTGAATACTCTAACAGAAATTAAATACTGGAAGTGAGCTCTTTAGAAAAGTGAGCTCTTTCGAAAACAGGCTGAAGCAAACTACATAGAATAAAATGGGAAATTGTGGGAACAATACAAGCAGAATAATGTTTTGGAGGAGGACTCGAGAGTAGCTGTGAGCTTTAATGGCAGGTAGGAATTCAGCAATTTATGTCATGTTGGATTCATGATAATTGTAAAAAACTTGAACGGGATGTACAATGTTTTTAATTGTGAACATGTTAACACGGTTTGTTCTCTTTCATAAAACAATGTATGGTTGCCTATGTCTTAAGTGATAATTCAACAAAGGAGTTAAAAAAGGGAAGGGCGGGTGCAATCAGCTGCCCACAATTTATGTGCCCTCACTTCTGCAAGGTGTGTGGCATCAAGCAGCCCTGTTCACCAACAGCAAAATGAGAGAGGTGGTTTCCCCAGGGAAATCATACCTCCTCAGTCTGTCCCTAAAGTGCGCAATACCATCTCCCTTCCGAGATAGGCAAGCAGGCCAGGCCCCTTTGCCCCAATCCCAACTTGCTTGCTCTACCAATGCCAGGGCAACCAAATGAACCCCAGTAGACTGAGCTGCACTCAGAGCTCCTTCCCTCTGTACCATGTAGCCAAGCTAGATGGATGTTATTTAGGGAAAAAAATAAGTCTCCAGGAACACAGACTCATCAGAAGAAGGTTTGGGGTTAGACCAAACTCCCCGCTGGCGCAGGATCTCCATGATGTCTCCAAAGGAGACATCCTTGGGAGGTGACCTTGGGGAACCCCCTCCATCATCTAAAGTCCGTGTACTCGGTGAGGGACTTGGGAGAGTCCAAGTGCCTCCTCTTGCACGTATGCTTGCGAGGCACATATCCGTTGGGGCTCTCCGGGGGGGCGCTCGCAAGTCATTTGTTCCTTGGAGGGAACCGTCTGGGGCTCTTCGAGCATGGGCTGTCCCTCTGGTAAAACAATGGGGACCGTAGATAGAGCCGAGGGGGTCTTGGAGGAGTCCAAGGGAGGAGTTAGGGGTCTCGATCCGACGGAGAACCCTACCATGTTGAACGGTGAAGGAGATCGAACCTCCTGAGAAACCAATAAGGAGGTCAGTCTCCCCGGGTCCAATACGAGAATTGGAGCCGGGCCAAGGTGGACAGAGCTCCGAGGGAACCTGGCTCGACAAAGTCGGAGCTGATGAAAAAGGTTCCAATCCCTCGGATCCGACACCCAAGCTTCGGCTCCAAGAGTGGCTCGGACCCGAGCTGGTCGGATCCAAAATACTCCAGGCAGCTGTCGGCACTGAGGAAGCCGGTAACGTCAGTGCCAACCCCCTGACGAATGCCAACCTCGGATCAGAGTATTCCAAAGCAGAAGGTTGGATTGAAGAAGGAGAAATGGGTTGAAAGAAAGAAAGCAAGCTCCCCCTTCCAGAGGGAGGGGGCTGGCAAGACCCCCATCTGGATCTGTGAATGGATAAATCGTCTCATCATCTTATCCAGATCCATATCTGACAAGTGGTGGGTGGACCGTGATGATGCCACGGACTCAGACCTGGCAGGTCGGGGCATCGAGGCCCGAGAGTCTGGACGTGTCTCCTCCGACTTCGGGGAGAACCTCAGAGATTGGAGCTGAGGGGAGTCATGGATCTGTGGTGTCTTACTCGGAGAACCAAGGTCCAGGGACCTCTTCCTCTTTTCCCGCATCTTCAACTCTCTCTCCTTCTCTCTACCTCTCTTCTGCTCCGCTACCACAGGCTTTGGTACAAGAGGTTGAGTCCCAGCCTGGGAGGGAGGAGAAACCAGAGGAAGTGAGGAGGTAGAGGCGGCCACAGCAGCCGCTGTGACCAAAGCCGGAAATGAGGAAACAGAGTCAGAAGAAGACCTTTGAGGGCCAACTTGGCCATCCTATCCTTTAGGGCACGAGGGTTGAAGCCCGCACAAATACTACAATCCACACACAGGTGGGCCACGCCCAAGCACAAAACACACAGAGTGTGGCCATCTGCTGGTGATAACTTATGGCCACACACTGTGCAGCGCTTGAAAACAAGCTTTTCAGCCATCCTAAATACTAGAAAGATAGCCTTAGAAAAAAAAAACAGGCAAGTTCCTTCTAATTAACAAACACACCCACTCACCACACTCGTCTACAGAAAACACTTGGGGGGGGGGGCTACTACCTACACCACAAGAACAAACTACACTAACTAACCTAAAAACACTAACACTCAATGCACCAAGTGAGGGGAGGAGAAAGGGGACCTATACTAACACTAACTGAGAGAAATTTAGAAAAATTATTTACTCACAAAAGCTTTTAAACCCACTGCTAGTTGGAGCTCAGAAAACACAATGCTGAAGCAATTTGCGGCAAATAAGATCTGGGGATGGAAGGCAGCGGAGATGTATTATGGGTAAGGGGAGGAGTTTGTAGCTCGGAGCTGATGCTAGTAAAAGTTGCTGGCTCGGATCTGATACGGATCCATAACGCACAGGCTGAAGACCAAATGAAGTAAACTACTTCAGATTTAAAGTTTTGGAATGGCTCAGCCAGAGCACAGACCTAAATCCAATAGCAAATCTGTGGGGAGACCTTAAGAGGGCTTTGCACAAAAGATGCCCTCACAATCTCACAGATTTGGTGCGCTTTTGCAAGGAAGAGTGGGCAAATATTGCCAAGTCAAGATGTGCCATGCTGATAGACTCCTACTCAAGAAGACTGAATGCTGCAATTAAATCAAAAGTTGTTTCAACAAAGTATCAGTTTAAGGGTGTGCACACTTATGCAACCAGCTTATTGTACGTTTTTTAATTTTTATATTTTTTCCCTAATGGATTTATTTTTCAATTGAATTGTACAGGTTATAGATCACATTAAAAGTGGGAAAAGTTTTGAAATGATTTATTGTGGTCTCATTTTTTTTATATCACAAAAACCTGTCATTTTAACAGGGGTGTGTACACTTTTTATATCCACTGTATTGTTCCAACAAATTCCATTTATCTTTATGTAACTTGTTTCTTCCCTTTTATAAAAATCCCACATCTAGTTCCTTTACCTCCTTTATAATATTCGCTACTTCAGCTGCAGTTAAGATTTTGATTTCTATTTTCTAGCGATTGCTTTGCCAGCCCAACACAATCATTTTTTTAGTTAAAACCATTTGCTCCTTAAACATCTTGCTCCAGAAACATTTCTGAAAAAGTATTCTGTAGGAAATTTTACATTACCAAAAACGTATTTCCAATTACCTCCCTCTCTCTCACACACACATATCACACATCTAGCATTTGTGACTTACCAGAGAAGAAATTCTCTGAAATCTCTTTGGGTTATAAAAATACCTATGCAAAAGTGCTAAACCTTCTGGACTTTCTTGCATACTTGGGAGCTGTACAGATATCCTTCTATTGTTCTTTTGAATAATGCCTACCCACTCTCTCTCCTAAATTTTTTCAATCCTCCCACTCCCCATTTCACCATGATCATCTCTTTTCACTTTGACTTATAACTTTTTGCTTGTGTTATGTATCAGCCTTAAATGCATAGCTCCAAAATATCCCTTCAAGTAAAGTAATCCTAAACCACTTTTCTCAATGTGGAGAATCAATCTCGTCCCTTTAAGTCTTGCCATTTTCCCCTCCCAAATAAATTCCTTCAACTCTATTATCTTCAACAACTTCTCCTCTGGTTGATAAAACTAAACCTGACCAGTACATAAAAAGGATTAGAAACATTTTCACTGCTTGTATCTTATTATCCTCATTCACTACCAACAATTTCCAGCTTCTCAATGTTTGCATTATCTTTTGTTGACTCTCTTTCCACATATTCTTAACTTCCATAATAATGGATTAAAACCATATGCCTAAATACCTCATCTTATCATGCCCCCATGAATATGGGTATTGCTGAACTAATTCATGTGAGGGTACATAGTTTACTGCAATAACCCTTGTTTTATCTTCATGTATTTTATATCTTGAAAAATATGTGAAACTTTCTCCAAATATTCCACAACACAGAGGTATCATTTCTGGATTTATCAGGTACAAAATAATATAATCTGAAAATAAAGCTAATTATTGATACTATACCAGTTACATCCTGGAATTTGTAAATCTATATTTTCTTTGCTGACTCTAAATATAAAGTAAACAACAAATGAGAAAGAGGGCTCTCACTGCCTTGTTCCTCTGTTCAGACTACCCATTCCTTAAATTCCTCACTCTCTAACAACTAAGTTAGAAAGTGCCACTGTTTCATTTTTACTTCATTACTCTGCATCCTAATCTTAGTTTTTACTGGTGCATGATCTTAAAGAGTTATTGGATATCTGTCAAACCTTTCCATTAAATACACACTCTCCTTTGAGATCATTTCTATCCAGTCTAGCCAAGTTCCTTTAACACTTTGCTAAGTTACCACTTAAAAATATGGGAAAACATATATTTATATAAAAAAAGATGCTAACAGTTAAAAATATTATACATCACATACATTCTTTTATACAATTCTTATCAATCCAACATTACATAAATTACTCTACTCTTGCTGTCCATTAAATGCAACTTCCCCTGTTTTTTTCACTTAATGTCTATAACACAAGACCTGTCAACTATCCGTACACTGGAGGAATGTTTCTATTTTTGGGCTTAACTTACCCCTGCACAAGATGCACATATTTTTGGAGGTACATCCCTGTTTTCAAGCTTGGTTTTCCCCTTCACGCTATTTTCTGAACCCCCCTCATCACGTGTGAGTTTTTGAATCAGATAAATCACAGTACATGACAGGCATACTTGTGGCACTAATAAATTAAAATAAGAGGACAGACATCTAACATCTCCCCTTTTCAGAAGAAAAAAATAAATGACCTTATGTGATTGAATTTTGCAAGAAAACTCATTAAAGACTAAAAATGTTACACACCCTCTTTGATATGTTTATATTTTCTATAATTTTTGTGACAATTAGTTTTTTAAAATACATTTCTGAGTAGCATCCCACATTCCTACTGGAAACAGGAAGAGTTAAGTGCTATCTGGTATTCAAACTGTATGTTAATGCAATGTCCAGATTTTTAGCAAGCTGTTACTACTTTTCAAGGATTTTTGTTCCTGTTTTGATGTCTGCTGGTTGAGAGGTTATGTAACACACACACATCATGGTAAATTCATCTTTTATAATTAACTAAATTCAGTGTCTGCTTACCTTAATGATAAGACCACATTCTCTAGGTCAGTACCATCAAATGGAACTTCCTTTAGAGAGCACAAAAGCTCCAATTCCTTCATTTTACTCTGAAAAGAAGAGACACAATAAAACATGTTTTAGACTAAAAGCCATTTGGCTGAACAATCTTAATCAATGGCCTCTACTGTCTTAATCGAGTAAAAAAAACAAATAAATAAATAAGGAAGCTGTAAATAAAGCTTCAAACAGCATGAAGACAAATGACTTCTATGTCACAGCTCAGTGATAAAATGACAGAACAAAGTGATATTTTAAGTTATCCTTGTTACACCCAGTGAATACAAAACTGGAACAAAGTCTGAAAAACCATGAATCACCTTAAATGTTAAAAAATCTTCATGGGCTTCGCATAAAAGTGCAATAACCTTAACGGTATAACCAATAAACGCACAAAATGAAGTACACCTGACATGTCAATAAAGCAAATCTTGAAAATGAAACTTGCTGCTATGTTACTATAAATCTGCACATTCTGATCCAACACAAATACATTTTACATACACTTATAGAATACTCAGAAGTAGAGCAAATTTGGACTTGAGTTATATCTAAGCACAGGTGTGTGTAGAGAGAGAGGGGACAGTAGATGGTTGCAGTTTGCAAAAGCAAACACAGTTACTGGCATATGTTTCAGCCTTTTGGCTGTTTTGCGTTCAGGATCACAGTATGGCAGGGTCTGGAAATTTATCCCTACAGTTCTGTTTGTGGTCTTGGAGTTGCTATATATAATGTGCACGGGGTGTAGGGGACAAAGCCCCCTACATGACAGGGATTCAGGGGGGCTTGCATCCCCTCCTGAAAAAAATATTGTTTCATCTTTTGTTTTTCGATATTTATAGATTCAGTCTAAAAAGACTGCTCCCTTTATATTCAGCACATTTGACAGTTTACTCAATGATGAAAGAATCATATAGACACAAAGAAATAGACATACATAAAACAGCACACACATACATACATTAAAGTGTACGCATACACATAATTATATTGTGTGTGTATGTGTACTTTGCATAACTAAAAACAAATCAAGCTACAAATGATCAATCTGAAAAGATCAAAATTCAAATTATCTAAAAAACATACAAAAAGGTTGGTGTGTTTTTTTATTTTTTTTTAGTAAGAAAGCTGCGACTCCCCTATGCCTCCCATGCTCTTTGCTACTTACATAAATCAATTCTGAGATCACACAACATATGAATATTATTTTGCTTCTGGCAGCAAAACAAATTGATATTTTGAATGTTTGATTAAATTAAGCATTCAAAGATCGATCGATCTATCAGTTCATAGGTGTTTATTAGGCTAATTAATACTAGGGTCCTTATACATTTTAGATGTTTATATAGGGGTGACTGCTGGTGATGACATGCTTTACTGACTGCCTCTGTTCATCAGAGACGTGGGTGCTAGACTGGGGTGAATTTTAGATTTCTCATCCAATAGTCCATGTTATAACTAATATCTATATGTATGTGTGTGTGTGTCTGTGTGTATATAAATAAGGATAAGGCATATGGAGAGTTGTATGAGAGACTGGGCACTAAAGAGGGGGAAAAGGACCTGTACAGATTGGCTAGACAGAGGTACAGAGCTGGGAAAGATGTGCAGCAGGTAAGGGTGATAAAGGATAATGAGGGAAACGTACTCACAAGTGAGGAGAGTGTGTTGAGTAGATGGAAAGAGTACTTTGAAGGACTGATGAATGAAGAGAATGACAGAGAAAGAAGGTTGGATAATGTGGGGATAGTGAATCAGGAAGTGAAACAGATTAGCAAGGAGGAAGTAAGGACAGCTATGAAGAGGATGAAGAATGGAAAGGCTGTTGGCCCAGATGACATACCAGTGGAAGCATGGAGGTGCTTAGGTGAAATGGCAGCAGAATTTTTAACCAGATTATTTAATGAAATTCTGGAAAGTCGGAGGATGCCTGAGGAGTGGAGAAAAAGTGTTTTGGTACCTATCTTTAAGAATAAGGGTGATGTGCAGAGCTGCAGTAACTACAGAGGGATAAAATTGATCAGTCACAGCTTGAAGTTATGGGAAAGAGTAGTGGAAGCTAGGTTAAGAAGGGAGGTGATGATTAGTGATCAGCAGTATGGTTTCATGCCAGGAAACAGCACTACAGATGCAATATTTCCTAAGAGTTTTGTTGAAGAAATACAGAGAAGGTCAGAAGGAGTTGCATTGTGTCTTTGTGGACTTAGAGAAAGCATATGACAGGGTGCCTAGAGAGAAGTTGTGGTATTGTATGAGGAAGTCGGGAGTGGTACAGGATATGTACTAGGGTAGTGTGACATTGGTGAGGACTGCGGTGGGTGTGACAGATACGTTTAAGGTGGAGGTGGGATTACATCAAGGATCCGCTCTGAGCCCTTTCTTATTTGCAGTGGTGATGGACAGGTTGACAGATGAGATCAGACAGGAGGACTATGATGTTTGCAGATGATATTGTGATATGTAGTGAGAGTAGGGACCAGGTTGAGGAGACCCTGGAGAGGTGGAGACATGCTTTAGAGAGGAGAGGAATGAAGGTCAGCAGGGCTAAAACAGAATATATGTGTGTAAATGTGAGGGAGGGTAGAGGAATGGTGAGGATGCAGGGAGTAGAGTTGGTAAAGGTGGATGAGTTTAAGTACTTGGGATCAACAGTTCAGAGTAATGGTGAGTGTGGAAGAGAGGTGAAGAAGAGAGTACAGGCAGGGTGGAATGGGTGGAGAAGAGTATCAGGAGTGATTTGTGACAGACGGGCACCAGTAAGAGTGAAAGGGAAGGTCTAAAAGAGGGTAGTGAGACCAGCTAGTTTATATGGGTTGGAGGCGATGGCACTGATGAAAAGGCAGCAGTCAGAGCTGGATGTGGCAGAGTTAAAGATGTTAAGATTTGCAATGGGTGTGACTAAGATGGACAGGATTAGGAAACAGTATATTAGAGGGTCAGCTCAGGTTGGACAGTTTGGAGACAAAGCAAGAGAGGCGAGATTGCATTGGTTTGGACATGTGCCGAGGAGGGATGCTGGGTATATTGGGAAAAAGATGCTAAGGATGGAGCTGCCAGGTAAGAGGAAAAGAGGAAGGCCTAAGATAAGGTTTATGGATGCGGTGAGAGAGGACATGCAGGTGGTTGGTGTGAAAGAGCATGATGCAGAGGACAGGAAGAAATGGAAACAGAAGATCCGCTGTGGCGACCCCTAATGGGAACAGCCAAAAGAAGATGAGATATATATATATATATATATATATATATATATATACACACACACACACACACACACACACACACACACACACACACACACACACACACACACACACACACACACACACACCGATAAGAATATATATACATAGAGACAGACAGAGATTCACTACAATTACCAAAATACACAAACATCAAATCAAAAATGACTGATGCTGACATTTTGATAAACAACTTACAAATGACAAAACTAGTAAAAAAATAAGAGACTTCCAAGATGGCTGCACTTTGAGTAACAGCTTAATTATGACTTTCCCAGTATGAAAACAGAAACTTAGCAGAGAAAGCCAGTGGACCTGGATTTCTGTGTAAATTTCACTACTAACTAGTAAGTGCACTGCCCGGATCCCAAGAAAAAAGAATATAGAGCACCTGATGGAAAATCAGGTCCAAAAGGTGATGAAAAAACACTGACTATGAAAAGTACTGTAGCTGTTCAGCAAAAAGAAGTGCAAGCTCCAGACTGACCTTCAGTAACCTTGAGGAAAGTATAAAGCAACTACATACAGACCTGACTAAAATAAATGAAACACTGATGGTGTATATCAACTCAAACAATAAAAGGCTGGAAAAAAATGGAATAAGCTTTAAACAGATACTAAGATGAGATGATAAAAATGCAAAACTCAAAAGGGCGAAATGAAGAAAAGGCTGGCTGAATATGAGAATGCACAAGAAGAGATTTTTAAAAAAAAAAAAAATAGAATTGGAGGATAGAGAACATACAGAAAAACAAGAGATTTTCTGCTGTACCGAAGAAGCTGGAAGGAACAGACTGCATCAATTTCATGAAAGCACAAATAAGCAAGTGAACTGACATTCCACAACAGGAATTGTTAATTATAAGGGCACATCTTGTGTACAATCCAAACCTGGTTATAAGAAAAACTAGATCTTTAACAGTAAAAATGCAATCTTAGTAGCAGAAGGAGTTGATTTTGACAAAACTGTGGCAGAAGGACAAAGTGCTAAAAGTGGGAGAGAGTAGAGTGTTTGTGGAGAAAGACTACTCATTGTACACCACGCAGAAGAGGAATACATTTATTCCATTACACAGGGAATGTCAAGAAGAAGGCATGAGACTCAAACTGCTGTACCCAGCTATCTTCAAAATATTTTTCCTGGGAGGAACAAAAACATTTTTGATGAAGTGCATGATAAGGAAAAAATACCAAAGTTTCCCCAACAAAAAGTGAGCTGTGAAACAGAAGAAGATTTTGCTGCTTCTTGTTCTGGTAATAAAGAGCACAGACAAGAATGTGCCAATGAAACTTTTCCAAGTGTTTCAAAAGAAAATGGTTGACAGAGGAAAAAGAGCACAGGAGTTGACTAGAATAATCGAAAGTGCACTGGAGATAAAGCAGAGACAGGGTTTGGTAGATGAAGATGAACAGAACAAGAAAATCTGGAAATATTGGACTTTCTTGGACTATGTTAAACTTCTAGGGGACTCTAAAGCATATGCCCTAGTTTACGTCATTAACGTTTAGAGACTAAATTTAGTAACTTGGAAACTGACAAATGTGGGATTACAAAGCAATAATTATATTTGTGAAAAAGGACAGAACATGAAAATCTGGCAATATTACACTTGTTTGGACTTTGTTAAACTTGTAGGGGACTCTGCAGCATATGCCCTACTTCATGTCATTAATGTTTAGAAAAACACTCAGGAGAGGGGAAGATGAGGGAGAGAGTTAACTAAGTAAAACACGTTTTTCTTAACAGTATTACTAAAGTGGTACATGACTTTCTCTCCAGGTTATAAAGTAAAGTTTTTTCAGTTATTTTTAAGTGTAATGGGGATACTAATGTAAATATGTCCTTCTTTTTATTGTTTTTGTTTCTTTCTCCTTTCTCTCTCTCGCCTTGTTCAGTTTTAAGAAATGTAAGGACAGCAATGTAAAAAAAAAAAAAAAAAAAAAGGGATCTGGTTAAAAGAGCATGACAAAAGAAAAATTAGTGTACTTCTCATTCTTGCACAGGGGAATGACTGGGTTGAGGCCATTAGCTTTATACGGTAACAAAGTTTTAACAGAAAGCAAGTACATGAACAAGAATACTGAATATTATAAAGTCTTTTTTTTTTTCCCTAGAAAACAGTCCTGTATCTGGTTCTCATGTTACTAGCAGACAATTTGATAAAGAGAAATGGTTTGGAGAAAATGTTTTCTGAAAGCATTCAAGTGTTTTTCCAGCTGGGAGAGCTATAAAGATGAGACAAAACCAGACAGCACTTAATAGAAACATGGGCTCTACCATGCCTCTTAGCATGGATATTTTTTTTTTGTTTAGCTTGAGTCTGTGTGTGTAGCTGTCTGTTTGGAACTTCTGTTCCTATTAAGGGGGTAAAACTCCTTTATTATTACGTCAGAAGGTTTTGGGGAGTTTCTGGAAGTGTATGCGTATTTTTATTTGAGGGTTTTCAATCAAACAAAAAGTTCTGCAAGACGTGGAATAGGCTCAAATGGAGATGACAAAAAAGAACAATTGTATAAAAAAATTAACCTGCCAAACAGTGCATGCATGCAACACAAAAGCTGGGACTAGGCATTTAACAAAAAAGCTGTTATATATAAAAGGTGGGAATAATAACCCCTCAAGAATATAATTCTTTCTACCATATCTTTAAATGTCAATGGTCTCACAGATAAAAAAAAAAAAAGAAGAGTAGTGGACTATATTAAAAAATAAAGAGTTCAAATATCTATGCTACAGGAGATGCACTTGGAAAGAAATTAACATGTGAACATGACAGTATGGTTATTCAGCGGAATACCTGGGGCAAAGGAAGAGAAGAGTACTTTATATTAATTGAAAGAGGAGCTCCAATAGTAATAGAAGAGGGAAAAAAAGACAATAATGGCAGATTGGGTATATTCTACCGATAACTGCTATAATGGAACTAAATAAAATTCTGGGAGCAATAATAAGCTTTCAGCAAGGAATAGTACCTTATGCGTGGGGACTGGAATTTGATTTGCAACATATTACTCCCCAAGATACAAAAACTGGGCTATGCTAGACAGAATCTACATTTCACAGGAACATGTGCATTTAACTGAAGGTCTTGATACGCACCCAATAACTATTTCTGATGATGCGCCAAAATAACTAAAATAAAAATACATAATAATTAAATAAAAATGAGACACTGGTGCTTTACCACCTATCTGTTATAAAGAGAGGAATTTAAGGAATGGGTAGTGGAAATTATTCAGGAGATATTAGTGAAGAAAGAAACAACTTCTGAAAATATAGCTAAAGAGTGGGATAAAATTAAAGTGGAATTTAAAAATATGGTGGAAATAAAAGAAAGGGATATATGGTTAAGAAGTAACAAGAATTATTTAGAGGGACTGACAAATATTAAAGTACTGCAAAACAGGGAGAATCTCAAAAAACGAGAGAAGGAATAAATACAGAATGCTAAACAGAAAATAAGGGATTACCTCGATAATATGCATGAGTTCAAAAAGATTGCTGTTAAGCAACTGTTTTTTGATGATAATTCTAGAGGACAAAAGTTTTTAGCACAGCAACTCAAGCAACAGAAAGTAGAATGGGCTGTCGCCAAGCTTAGGGAGCCTATAACAAGGGATACTGTAGAAGTATTAGAAATATTTCAGAAATTCTATGAAAGTATGTAAAACAGAGAAATATGGAAATCAAAAAAGGTACAAATGCAAATGTTTATGGAAAAATTACAACATGCCAAGGCTAGAGGCAGAGGAGGCTCAGTTACTAACAGGATAGGAGGAGATGAGATAAAAAGGGTGATGTAGAACCAATGCACAGGAAAGTCCCCAAGAATAGACAGTATTCCTGAGGAAGTTTGGAAGCTAGAGGAAAAAACTGATAAAGATCTGGAAGGTTTTGTTTAACAATATTTTACGAGGAGGAGAAGTACCAACATCCTGAAAGAAAGCGGTAGTAGCTCTAATAACTACAGAGGTTAAAACATCCATCAGATCCAGCTTCATACAGGCCCATTTCAATACTAAATCATGATTATAAAGTGTTTATGTCTATAATGGCTAAAATAATGGCAAAGGTGATGCCAAAATTTATTTTATTTTATTTCCAGTTTGATAACCGGGGAAGTCCACTGGGCCCGAAAGCCCGTTTTCAGTGGAGGCCCGGGGAGAAAAACTCCATAATAATAATACATTACACACATAACACTCTGTGTTCTAACAGCATAACACCTTTAACAATTTCCAAAAACATAGTACATTTGGCAGTATATATAAGAAATTAATATTTTTATGCGACTGTATTGTTAGCATAGAAGAGAGAGATAAAAAGAAATTATACATGGATTTGATAGATTTGGATCAATGTGGCTTTGTGGAGGGGAAGCGAACATCTGATAACAAACAGAACATTGATGATCCGGAGGGAAGCAGAATGTAAGAAAATACCACTGTTGCTGGTAGGTCTTGATGCAGAGAAAACATTTGACACAGTAAGCTGAGATTTTATGAGTAGAGCAATGGAGGCATTTGCATTCCCTGATAAAATTATAAGGCTGAGTAGGAGGATATATGAAGTATCAGAGGCAAAAGTTAAAGTGAGTGAGGTCCTCTCTGATAAACTCTGCTTGAACAGAGGAGGAAGTTAAGGGGGGTCCTCTCATCCCTTTATTTGCATTATATTTAGAACCACTGGCAAGGAGAATAAGGGGCTCAGAAATTCAAGGATATATTTGGTATGGTAGTGAAGAAAAGCTGGCTCTATTTGCAGATGACATTATTTTATACCCGACAAAAAAACAGAAAAGGATACTAGAGTGCTGGGGAACAAACTGAGACAGTTTCAAACTTTTTCGGGAAACAAAATTAATGAAGCTAAAACAAAAGCAATAGCGATAAATTATGTACCTACATATGAACTGGTTCAGCAATATCCATATTTGTGGGGAAATGATAAAATGAAGTATTTAGGAGTGTGGTTTTAAAAATACCACTGGTGTGGCAGATAAGGATATGTGGGAAGAGGCTAAACAAAAGATAATACAAAAAACTGAGAAAATGGAAGTTCTTGTTATAAGGATATTGACAGTAAGATACAAGCAGTTAAAATGTGTGTAGTCCCTTTAGTATTGTACACTGGGCAGGCATATTTTTATCAACCAGAGGAGAAGTTGTGTACAGCAATTAATAAAGACCTGAATGAATTTATCTGGAAGGGGAAGACGGCAAGAGTCAAGTAGGATAGGCTTATTCTTCCACTAGAACAGGGCAGACTGAGATTAACTGAGTTGAAGGGGTATTTCACAGCAACACAGTTAAGGCTCCTATACATAGCACAAGCAGAAAACTGCAATTCAAAGTGGAAAAAGATGATGATGAAATGGGGGGAAGCTCAAATAACAGGGAGAGACTGGGATTTTAGATGCAGACCTTCAAGGAGAAAAATAATAATTATACAGAATGCTATATTCATAAAGTAGCAGAAAGTCTTATAAGAACTAAGCCAACAAGGGAATGAAAAAAGGAGATTCTGCTGATAGGGAAGATAACAATTAGGGATACAGACAATACGCAAGAGGGGTGGGAATATACTGGAGAAAAATGGCAAAAGAACCAAGTTATTGGGAGCAAATAACTAGAGAGGGAAAGGTAACAGAATGGGAGGACACCACAAACTTAACTGGATTGCAGGCTAGAGACTGCCTTCCATATCAAGGATTGATATCAGATTATAGGCAAAGAAAAAGGGGGGGGGGGTCCTAAATGAAAGATCAGCACTGCTAAAATTTTTAGTAGAATCTATAACAGAAGTTGCCATTACGAAAAGAATAATTAGTAGAGCTTATAAAATATTACATGATAACTATAAGAATCAGAGGAGGTTAGGAAGGACTGGGAAAAGAGATTAGATAAGCAATTCATGAAGAAATAATAGGGGATATATGTATGTCTCCCAAATATGCAACAAAATCTAGAAGATTTAGGATCTTTACCTGGAAGTGTTTACACTAGTATTTTTATACCCTAAGCAGACTTCAAAGAATTTTTCCTCAGGTAGACAGCAAATGCTGGAGGTGTGATGGGGAAGAAAGATGTAACTGCGCACATATTTCTGGACATATAATGGTTTGGCAGACTTTAAAGATTCCCTGCTGACTGCTATGTCAGAGATGTTGGGTGAGCAGGTTGGAGTAACTAGGGAAATGATTTTTTAGAGCTATGACAAAGAATCGGAATTGCCTAGCCATAGTAAGTAAGGTCTAAAAAAGCAATTACTAGAAAATGGAAATCAAAGTCTAAACCAAATTTACTAGAAGTAGCAAAGATAGTAACAGAGATAAAACGACGTGAAATTGGATCTTCAGAAAAGGATAGAAGCAAATTACACAGGAAAAATGGGAAATGTGGGATCAATGCATGCAGAGGAGGAACAAGGCTTAAAAGAAGGTGGATTTGAATGAGCTGTGTAATGGCTGACTACCGATGGTTGGATATGTCAAAAGTGATGTACAATGTTTGCAGCTACAGTTGTGTCAGCACAGTTAGGAATGTATAATGCTTGCAACTGAGATTGTGTCACCATGGTTTACTTTCATTTATATAAATGTAACATGGTCTATGTCATACATGGTAATTTAATAAAGATTCTTCTTGTTTAATAAAAAAAACTACCAAAAATAACTCACATCAAAAAGTTTCCTTTTCTGATGCTAAGGGAAAACCCTACCTCTATTTTCAGCTAAAATTCATCTGACTGTTAGTAGAATTACAGACTGTGTTTTCCTAAAGTAAGATGCTGAGTACGAATTTATGGTTAGAGACAGGATTAGAGTTACCACACATTGGTAAAGTGGGGAGGGGGTAATGAACCATGTGTGTTCTAACAGTAACTTTAATGTAATGTGATATTGGTTGTTAGAATTTGGGTCAGAAATACTACCTTCACAACCTAAGCCAGTATAAATGTGCCCAGAAGAATACAGATCTTTTAAATGCATATGCAAAAACTGTTAGAAATTCATTGTTTTAGAAAATTCAACCTGTGAAATGTTAAAAAAACACAACCATCAGTACTGAATGTATATGTGTGTGTATATAAATATAAATATATATATATATATATATATATATATATATATATATACATATATATAAATATATACACACACACACACACACACACACACACATATATATATATATATATACACACACACACACACACACACACACACACACACACACACACACACACACACACACACACACACATATATACACCACAGCCTCAAGTTAGTGTCATAGATACAAGCTTACATTAACAATCTTTGGGGGGAAAAAATCTAATGCAAACAATGAAAAACCCACCTTTGTCTCACAAGTAAATACTGGGCATCATACATACAAAGTAGAATACTGGATTCACTTCACATTCATTAAAACTGCTACACTGTGATGCATACTGATGTGTCTTGCCTCCAGATGTGCCTATGCTTGCTTCAACATAAAAACAGAGTCTTTTTCTAAAGTCTGGCTGTGGTTATGGTTGTGTACAAATGCTGCATTCATAACTGCAGGCTGTCAGATTTAGCTTTCAGACTGCACAACAATGTACTGAAAACAAAATAAATCTGTATATGAAGGAGGCCAACAGTACCAATATCATAAAAAAGCAAACACAAACAAGATTGCACTTTTCTGAAATGTTTCCTACTTTTTTGAGGCAGACTGTGAGACGATATTAAAAGCATCAACAGCAGATTTTTTTACATCTACAAAAGTTTCAAATATTGTACTGCTCTATGATGTCTACTACTCTTAGCAACACTTTTATCAGATGTGAAGTACACAAGAAGCAAAACACTGATGCTATTCACAGTTTTCAAAATATGTCTCAGTTCTTTTAAATGTGTAATGACCAAGTTAGTTTTCTGAGCAATTTTCCAAACTTTGAATACTTAAAGTGCATTGGTCACATTCAGAAGCATTTTCCTGTTAAACTTCTCATGTTAAAATTGTAAGTGATTTTGCAAAAAAAAAAAGATTATTCTGTATTGTTTGATTTTTTTTTAGTTTTACTGTTTGTTTCCTTGAGTTTTCTCTAAAACCATAGTCACAAAATGATGACATGATAGGTACTGCTGCAAAGCATTGTGGGTAACCCAAACCAAGTTACTTAAAGGAACCACTTATCTTCCGTGTGGCTTAACTATTACATCATAGCATGTATTAATTTTCAGTATAACTTCTCCACCTGCTAGAACTAATTGATAACTTGTCTTTCTAGAAATAGTTATCCCCTTTGGGAAAAAACATGTACCCATGAATTACCACATAGGTGGCAGTGCACTAAACACTGCAAGTGTGATAAGAGACTTAGGGACATAGGTGGACAGTGGTCTCACCTTCGATAACCACATCGCCACAACCGTCAGGAAATCCTTCTATGTGGCACACCTCATCACTAAGGACTTTTCATCCAGAAAAAAGGAAGTCATTGTCCCACTGTACTCATCCCTCATTAGACCCATAATAGAATACAACGCCCCATTTGGATGTACCTCTCAAGACATCTGCAACAACTGGAAAGGCCACAGAAATACCTCACTAAAAGAATTACAGGCCTACAGCAGATGCCCTATGCTAACCATCTAAAAAAACTCCAGCTATACTCTATCGCATATTGTCTACTCAGAGGTGATCTCTGCTTAAGCTACAAGGCCATGTCAAACCCAGAGCTGCTGGACATGCTACACTTAAAGAAATCTCAATCCCTCAGAGCCACACGCTCCAGGGATCTAAATCTTGTCATCACAATGAACCAAACATGCTGGAGGGATAGGTTCCTGACCCAGAGACTCCCCAGACTCTGGGATAGACTGCCCATACATGTCAAGCAGAGCCACCTCTTTGGCCCTCTTCAAAAGAAACCTTGACAACTGGAAGGGAGATAGGAAATTCACCCCGGGGATCATGTCAGTCGCCCTGCTAGTCAGGGGTCCAGAGAAGTAAATATTGTGGGAAGAAATTGCCAGGGAATTGTTATGGCTAGGCTTGTATAGCTCCTAGGGCCGATAGCCTAGTACCACCCTATGAACCTATGAACTCCTGTTAATACATTTGATATTGAAATACACTTGCCTACAAATTTAGTTTAGGTAGTGAGGCATTGTGGGTTCAAGTCTTTCATGATGTGATGACAGGGATTTTCTGCTCTAAAAAAAAAATTCAGGGGGCTGTCCGTAGAAACAAATAAATGCTAAAACAAGACACCTTTCATCAAAAAAATGTACAATTTTGTTTTGTAAAGAGGTTATACCCAAATTCCAAAATTTTGTCACTTAAATTTACTTCAGAACTTAACTGATACATTTTAATGGACTCTGTGTTAGGCACTTTTTCTATTGATAAAGGAGGAACTTTCTGTGTTAACTAGCTTGGACGCGTCTATATTAGATGATCGAATTTTCAAAAGTTCGACTGTCATATGGTCGACACAATATGGTCAAATTTTTGAAAATTCAAACATTTTAACGCAGATCTGCATACAGCGCGGAATGGGAAGATTTCCCTTTTCTGCACTCTGGTGCGATCTCGGACCTGGTATATTTAAACAGCGGTGGTGTGGTGGGTGCAAGGGGGATTTGCCCCCCTGCTTAAAATGTTCAGGTAGGTTATTTGTGTAGTATAATTTTTTTTATTAGATTTTCGAACTTTTAAATATTCGATCATATGGTGTTGACCATATGACAGTCGAACTTTTGAAAGTTTGATTATCTAATATAGACCCACTTGGACAACTGGATGGGGAACAGGAAAGTCAGTCTTGGTTTGGCACCTAGTCTCTAAGGGACACAGGCAGCCTGTAAATGGTTTATCTTCTAAGCGCCTGCTTGTAAATGTTTCACATCCCAAGCCCCTGCTTACAAGTGTCAAGGGTACCAGAACTTGTCAGAGGTTTGGGATACATGGCTAGACTTAAAAAGGCTCTTGTGGTCATTAGTCTACTAAACACCTATGAACCTGTGAATGTATGAAAGCACTCAATCTGTGATCAGTATTTACATTTGTTTTATGGTTCTGTGCTGTTACTGTGCCGCAATTCTGCCCTCGTGATAAATACATTGTTTTTTTAGCAGTGTTTTGATCATTAAATATACTTTTTACATATTCCTTGAAGGCAGTCCATCCTGTTCCTAGACCACTGCGTGTTTTATATTCCAAAGGAAAACTTTACATTACATTCAGTGTCCTCTTATTTATTTGCTTACACAAAAGCATGTTATTAGATTGCACCAAGGGCCAGAGAGTCCAGACATTCGCATATGCAAAAGTAACAGAACATATCGATTCTCTATACATTATAAAAATCTGTGCACTTTTATACACCATCCTCCACCTCAACAACTCACAAATTACAGCTTATTAACTTAAACATGATTTTGTCCAGCCCTTCTTCTCTTTTTATATTGTAATGTCTACATTTCTTAAAACTCAAAAAAGAGGAAAAAGGCACTTGTTTATTTTAGTATCTTTGTCACATACAATAACTGAAAAAGCTTTACAGTATAACATGCAATTTACATAATGAAATGTTGTATACAAATACTGCTAAGAAAAAAAAGTTTTACTTCTTTTTTTTATTTTCCTCTTCTCTGCAGTGTCCTGCCAAACATTAATGGCATGAAGTGGAATATGAGTTTCAGTCACCCACAAGTTTAACAAAGTCAACAAAACTCCAATCTTTCCACTTTTTCTTGTAAAGCCTTATTTCACAAATATGATTGATGCTTTATAGTCTCACATGTATTCACTAATTTCAATGTTGCTGGTCTTCTTCCAGTTCCTCTCCAAACCCCAGACTCCAATTCAAGTCCAAGGTACTCTTTATTCTTCTAGTCAGCTCCTGTTCTTTTTTTCTGACTCTCAAGCATTTTCCTTTGAAACACTATAGAATGTTTCACTGGCACTGTCTGTGAGCCTTACTATGAGGTGCAGAGTCTCTTTCTGTATGATGACCCACTTTTTGTTGGAGAAGCTTTTGCATTTTTTCCTTAGCCTGCTCTACATTAAAAATGTCTTCGACCATCCAAGAAAAATATTCTGAAGACAGCTGAGTACAGCAGCTTCAATCTCACACCTGCCTCTCAATACTCCCTGATTGTCCGGATAAATCTGCGTCTCTTCTTCCTGGTCTACAGTGAATAATCACTTCCACAAACACTCCACTGTAATTAATAATAGTTTACCCTTCTGTCACAGTTTTGTCAGGATCAATTCTTTCTGCTGGTATGACTGCACCTTTACTAATTTAGGTCTTGGCTGCTTTCTCATGGCCAGGTTTGGAGCATACACACGATGTGCTTTTTACATTAGCAAATGCTGCTGTGGAATACCAGTCCAGTTGCTTATCTATGTATACAGTCGGTTCCTTCCAGTTTCTCTGGTACAGCAGAAAATCTCAAGTTTCCCTATGTGTTCTGACTTCTAACTCTACCATTTTTTGAAACAGCTCTTCTTGAGCAGTTTCATACTCAGCCAGCTTTATCCTTATTTTGACCTCTGATTTTTGCAGTTTTATCCGTATATCTGAACAATTGTTTAACGTTTCGTAAATTATTTCCCAGACTTTTATTTGAGTTGATATACTCCTTCAATGTTTCATTTTGAGCTCTAAGCAAATTTGATTTATTTTTTTCCTCCAGATTACTGGAAGCCATGTCTTGCACTAAAGCTGGAGCTTAAACTGCGTTTTGCTAAATAGCTGCAGGATTCCTCCCGGTTAGTGTTTTCTCTTCAACTTTTCTAGCTGATTTTCTTTCAAGCTCTCTAAATGTCTTTTTTGCTTTCATTCAGGCAGTATACTTACTAGCCAGTAACTGAATTTAGAGTTTCAGGCCCTTATCTCTCAGTTTCTTTTTTCACATTGAGAGAGATGAAATCAAACTGTTGATCAGTGTGCAGTCATCTTGGCTAGGCCAGTCTATCCAAATTCTTATACCTTGGATAATAGCATGCAACTTCTGTCTGAGATCCTACTACTGCATTCACATCTTCCATACCAAATATTTCTCATATATATCATCAGAATTCTACCCTCTTTTCATACTTCCCTTCTTGGTCCCCCAATATAAATCCTCACTATTACAAATCAGGTTCCAATCCTCACTTATAAATAATATTCCCTGATAAAAGCTGATTACTTCTCCCAAAATTCTCTTAGCAGTTTTAGGTGGAATATAAAGTTATGTCAGTATAATCATCCTCCTCTGCCAATAATCATTTACTAAAGCAAGTTTGCCATTATTTTTTGTTTCCTTTTCTGTCAAAACTAGAGCTCTTCTACCAATAAATAGTATTACTGTTCCTCTCTTCCTTTGTATGTGATATTTTCTGAATGCCTACCACAAAAATCCTTTCTTTATGAAATTCACATGCTCTTTGTATCTAAGTGTGTCTTCTGGGTTCAGGCACCTAGGCAGTGAGAGATTTCCCTGTGGTACATTTGACTGGGGACACATGGCTGAAGTGACATTCAGCCTCAGAGGAATATGGCTGTTTGTAAATTTCCTGTGGGCAAAGAGAAGAATATGTTGCCATGCCCACAACTTCAACAACCAAATGCACAGGGGGAAAACAATATCCATGGTCCCCAAGGCAATATGGCAGGCATCAACAGCAGGCTGCCCAGTGGGCATGTCAGTGGCAGTAAGAATGCAGTACTCTTTATAAGTGATGTGCATGGACCACTCCCCCCTTCACAGTGTCTAGGGAACATTACCTTAAATGCATACTGGAGCATAAATGTGACTACACTAGCATGCAAGATTTCCTCCATGCTGTAGCACACTTCTACATGTTGTAGTTACATAAGGATGTAATGTACACTGAGCACAACACTCATTACTTCTTCTGCCACCATGCATTTGGTTATTAAAGCTGCGAGCATGGCAGTATGTGCCTCTCTTTGCCCACAAGGAATTTGCAAACAGCCATATTTCTCTGCATCTGAATGTCACTTCAGCCATGTGTCCCAGTCAATTGTACCACAGGGAAATGTCTCGTTGCCTAGGCGCCTGAACCTGTGTCTTCTTTATATACTGTACAGTTCTAAATGCCCTGCTGTATTTGCATTAGCATTCCTGGCCAATATAACACATCATAAGCTCTTGCTTTATAAGTTGACAACTTCAAAGTGCGACTCTGATTCCTACCAACTTCCTTCTCCCTTTAAATGATTAGGCATTAGTAATTTACTTGCCTTAAATATTTAATCCTTACATGCAAGCAACCTCCCTGCGTGGGGAACATGGATATACTTCTTTCCTTATGCCTTGCTTTAATGGCCAACCTTTTATAACTGTTTCTAAAAGTTTTTGCTACCAAGGATTGTACACCACACACTTGAAAATCTGCACTTCATTTAAATCACAAGCAACTACAGAACTGTTCAATTAATTAACATTTTCCTTCTGTTTTAGCAAATAAGAATGTTACAGTTTGTGTGTATTATACATTTCTTTTTCTTGGCTCTCACAAAAATGAAGTCAGAATTCTTTAAGTACACAATTACTTGTATTTGCAGTGAAGCCTTATTCAATACCTTCTAAAATACACTTAGTAAGGACATCTGGTCTATTCCTACAAACACCTTTTCTCCTTAAGTATATTCACGGAACTTTTCACAATCAAACACTGTGACAAGCAACTTTTTTTTTTCTAAATGAGGCTGTCAATAAAGGCTGAAGACCTATTTGAACCTGTTATGGTACAGGATCACTACATAAATTAGATTTTGGTTTTCCCCTACGTATTACCTGAATTACCACAATTAAAAACAGTTCAGTGTGTGTACTTCACTGATTTAATGTCCAAATATTTCAAAGCTCTTATTTCCCTGCACTCCAGTGTAGTTTCTCATTTTGTTCAAATGTCCTTAAAGGCAAGCTTACTTAACATATTCGGAATAAACTTAAAAAGAGCTTAAAAATAATGAAGTTATGTACTCACCATAACGTTCCATCTGAGTAGGTACTTCATTTGTCTGCAACCTGTGGGTATCGGATCCGACCTCGGATCCGAGCCGGCAGCTTTCCAAGCTCCAAGATCAGAGCTCCTAGCTCCTCCCCCTACCCATAATCCCCTGCTACCAACCATATTACCTCAGATCGTTTTTTTTTGCCTCACCAACCTGGTAACACAAAAATCAACTCTAAAGGTGATCAGAAAATCCCGAAAGGTTTGGGGGATGGCAGGGGGGGGTCGGTTGCAGACAAATGAAGTACCTACTCAGATGGAACGTTATGGTGAGTACATAACTTCTTTATCTGAAGTAGTTACTTCATTTGCTCTGCAACCTGTGGGACAGAGTCCCCAGCTACCTTATAAGAACCTGGGTGGTTCTTACGGAAGGATATTCCAAAGCACCGCGGAGCCAAAAGAAGCCCTACTCCTCAAAATCACATCTAGTTTGCAATGAGAAATGAATGTATGAGAAGAGGACCAAGTAGCTGCTGAACATATGTCGTCCACTGGAACCCTAGACCAAAAAGCTGTTGAGGTGGCTACAGATCTTGTAGAATGAGCACGGATACCAACTGGGGCTGGCTTGCCAGACGATATGTACCCCTGAATAATACACTGACAGATCCAATTTGCTATAGTCACTTTGGAAATGGCTTTGCCCATGGCTGATTTTGCATAAGAGACAAACAACTGGTCCGACTTACGACACTCTCTAGTCCTATGCAAGGAGAAACGCAGCTGTCTGTGCACATCCAATTTGTGCAACGTGTATTCTCCCTTGTTCTGAAATTTTGGAAAAAACACTGGTAGATTTATCGATTGATTTATATTTGCTTCTGAAGCAACCTTAAGCAAGAAAGACGGGTTAGTCCTGAGGGACACTCTATCTTTGTGAAAGATAAGGTAAGGAGGTTTCATACACAAAACTTGCAGTTCTGAAACCCTTTTGGTTGAAGTAATAGCCACTAAGAAGGCCGTTTTCCATGACAAGAACTTCAACGGAACCGAGGCCAGAGGTTCGAAAGGTGGACTCGTCAAGGCTTGCAAGACTAAAGTGAGATCCCATGGGGGAACCACAAACTTTACAGGTGGATTTAAAAGAAAGATGCCTCGTAAGAAGGTTTTGCACAACTTTGTAGATGCTATGGAACCTATGCCGTCACCCACATGGAAATGGGAGATGGCCGCCAATTGCAACTTAACCGTAGAAGCACTTGCTCCCTGCCGAAAAATCAATGAGAGGAAGTCCAGAATGGTTGGAATAGGGACAGTAAATGGGTCCAAGCCCTTGTCTTTGGCCCAAATGGAAAAACGTTTCCATTTACTGTTGTAAAGTTTTCTGGTAGACGGCTTATGAGCCACAACCAAAATGGCCTTAACGGGAGATGAGATACCGGGAGTCCTAGCCATTATTGGAACTGGATCAGCCAAGCTGCAAGCTTCAGGTTGACCAGGTTCGGGGTTGGGCAACCCGCGGGATGCGAGATCAGGTCTGGACTGGGATCCAGAATCCATGGAGGAGCCACACTGTGAGACCGCAGAAAAGGGAACCAGATCTGTCGAGGCCAGAATGGGGCTATGAGGATAACTCTGCTCCCCAACCGACAAGCTTTCTGAATGAATTTCATCATGAGCAGGAGGGGGGGATAAGCATAAAGGAGCCCTGAAGTCTCAGGTGGGCTGCAACCACTGCCATGACCTTGGTGAACACTCTGGGGGCTGAGGTGAGTCCGAATGGAAGAACCCTGAATTGATAATGACTGGCTCCGAGCCGGAAGCGGAGAAACCTCCTGGATCGTCTGTCCATCAAGATGTGATAGTACGCATCCTTGAGGTCTATGGAGCACATCCAGTTGTTCTCCCGCAGAAGGGGGAGAATAGATTGAAGAGTGACCATCCGGAACTTTTCCTTGAGTATGAACAGGTTCAGAGCGGAAAGGTCTAAGATGGGTCTGAGGTCCCCGGTTTTCTTTGGCACCAAAAAGAACCTTGAGTAATAACCCAATCCGGACTGATCTGGGGAGACGGGCTGGATGGCTCTTTTTCTTAGCAGCTTCAAAATCTCTGAAGCCGCTGCCTCCCTCTGATCGGGTGGGACATCGGGGAGGCGTCTGGTTTTGGGGGGAAGATTTAGGAATGGAATGGAATAACCTCTGGATATGATACGGAGCACCCATCAATCCGTTGTAAGGGACTTCCAGTTTGACAGGTGCTCCATCAACCGCCCCCCTGACTGCCTCCAGAGAGGGACATTCGGGCAAGCCCTCAGGGCTGTTGCGCGGGTCTGTCCGAGAAAGGTTCTCTAGACCCGAAATTACGTGGCCCCCCCCTGCCTCTGGGCCGGCGTCCACCTTGTCCTCCTCTGCCTCTAGAGGACGAGTGGTCCACAGCTGGATGGGATTGCTGAGACTTGCGGAACCACAGCTTCTTTTGTTCCCTCTGATTCCTGGAGAAGGATCTTTGGGGACTAGAGAAACGGACTCCGACGGCAGACAGCATCTTCCCGTCCTTTTCGCTTTGGACCAGCGTATCGCGAACGGTCTTGCCGAAAAGAGCAGAACCTTCAAAGGGGGCGTTCGCGAAGGACGCCTTGAAGGGATCCGTGAAGTCGCAAAAACGGAGCCAGGCGTGACGTCGTAAGACGACCCCTGCTTCGCTGGCTCTAGCGGCTCCCTCCATAGCATGGGAGAAGAGCCGCATAGACGTATTAGAGATGGATTTCAGAGTGGTCATTCACGTCGCAAACACATCCTTGTCTCCGACCGACATGGACTCCGGGGGGGGGGGCTGCAGCGTATTCCTTGATCAAGTCTCGCTGTAGCCTAATGGTATGTGCCATATAGTTCAGCGCCCTTAACTGTCTATCTGTGCGGGGACTTAGGACTTTATCGGGACACCTAGGGATTGGCTCCACGGTGTCAGGCTCCTTCCACGCCCTGGTGGTAATTAAGTCCACCAGGGGGTCGGCTGGAGGGGACACCCCGGAGGTAGATGGGCCTGCCTCAAATGCCTCCAGGAACACGGATTCATTAAGGGAAGGTTTTTGGGCAGACGACCCCCCTCTAATACGCAACATTTCCATGATGTCTCCAAAGGAGACAACTTCAGGGGGTGACCTTGGGGAACCCTCCCTATCATCTAAGTCCGTGTCGGTGGTAACGGACTCGGGGGAGTCCAGGTGCCTCCTTTTACACCGACGTTTCCGAGGAACCTCATCGGTGGGGCTATCCGAAGAGGGCTCTTCCACGGGTTGTTGTTCCTCCACGGGAACTAGCTGGAGGGCTTGGGCAGGCTGTCCCGATGGTTGGATGATGGAAGACAGACCCTCATACAGTGGGGGTACGGGTGGATCCGAAGCCCGAACCGGGGACCTGGAGGACCTCGACAGCACCCTCTCCACTACCTCAAAAGCCGAAGGAGAATCGCCCTTGCCAGTCTCAGAGCAATCTCCTCGGCTCCGAGGAAGGGATTGGGGTCGGAGCCGATGCAGTCGGCGCAGAGAGAGAGGTGTGCTCCGAAGCCAACAACTCCGAAGACACAACTCCTCCCTCGGATCCAACGCTCAGCCCTCGGCCCCGAGAGCTCGGATCTGACAAGCTCGAGGGCATAGTCGGAGTTGAAGAGACCAGCGCTATCGGCGCCGGCAAATCCCTGGGTCCGAAGGGGCCCGGATCCGATGACTCCGAGATCCGAAAACGAGTCGGCGAAGGAGTGATCGGGGCACACATGGGGGCAAGAGCACCCCCATCTGCATTTGGGTCTGCAAGAACCGACGCATCATCCGATCCATATCCGCTTCGGAGATGCTTCTCGCTGACCTGGAAGAGGTAGTCGAGGTGGGCCGGGAGGGCCACCTCGACGACCTCGATGGAGACCGATCCTCCTCCTCCGACTCTGGCAAGAAACTAGGCGAACGGAGCCGAGAGGAGGAGGATCCGGAGACCCTCGAAGGAGACTTAACTGCTTTAGCTGGCGGAGCTGAGGGTTGAGATTCAGCCCGCCTTTTATGGGATCTATGTCCCTCCTTATCCTTGTGCCTCTTCTCTCTAGCAGAAGAGGCACTAGTTTCCTCACAGCTCAAACCCAAAGAGGGAGGTTGAGTCCCGGGTTGAGCTAACGGAATAGAAGGTGCCGGGGCCGCCGAGGCAGCTGGAGTCCGAACGGGAGAGGAAGAAGAAGCTGACTCCTGGGGGAGCTTTCCTGCCAGGATCAGCTTGTTCTTCCTATCCTGAAGTGCCCGGGGGTTAAAGGCCGCACAGATCTGGCAGGCCTCTGATAGATGGGCTGCCCCCAGGCACAAAACGCACTGAGTGTGGCCATCAGCTGGGGAAAGCTTGTGGCCATACTCAGTACATTTAGAAAAAACGGCCTTAGGCCCTTCCGACATCCTAGCACTCACACACACACCCAAACGCTAAGGGAGGAGGGGGAGTGACTAAAGAAAAGCTAATTAACTGCACCAAAAAATTAAACTAGCACAAAAGGGAATCGAAAAAGGGGCTAATACCACACACACAAGATTATAAATTCTAGAAAAAAAGGTTATAAATCACCAACGATCTCACCCAGCCAGGAGCTCTTCAAAAGGAAAGCTTCTTCAGCCGCGGCAAAAAACGATCTGGGGTAATATGGTTGGTAGCAGGGGATTATGGGTAGGGGGAGGAGCTCGGATCTTGGAAAGCTGCCGGCTCGGATCCGATACCCACAGGTTGCAGAGCAAATGAAGTAACTACTTCAGATCAAATTTTACAAGTTAATTTGTCAAACTTACAACCTAATGGCCTTCAAAAAAGTACAGTTGCGTAAAAATCTTACCATAACAATAGATGTCCTATTCTTTACTGTTGCAGTATTCCTTACATCTGGGATTCCCTGCCTTGGGAAGCCCGATGTCTGGCCAGTATACAAAAGCCTACTATTGCTTTAAGGTACGCCGTACGTCACATGTATGCTTGTCATTTAGCATAGGGTATAAAGATGACATCCAGATGTACCATCCTCAAAACTGATAGCCCTAGTTGGAATGCCAGTCCAAGGAAAACCAAGAGGTAACCAGTGCATTCAGGAGGGAAATGGACCAGGGTGAGGAGGGAGGGAGTGAATACTGCAACGGTGAAGGAAACAACATCTACTGTTATGGTATGATTTTACATAGAATATGTCCTTCCATTCACTGGTTGCAGTATTCCTTATATCTGGGTAAGTGCCAAAGCTCAAGAAGAAACTTGGGAGGAGAAAGAACCGGCACAGCATCTAGGAAGCGATGAAGGATGGTCCTAGCAAAGTTAGAAGTTATGTCCTTACCATAACCTGGCATGTGTTGATTTTCATTCTTTCTCACTATTGGGTTACTGATCCATTGCAGGCTTCACAATGGTTAGGTCAGAGGCTGTCTCTCTCTTAGAAATGGCCTCTTTCCCATTCACTAAGACAGGATATAACCTCTTCTGGTAGTTTGGTACCCTTGTTATCTCATGACAACCTACTGTTGGCATTTTGTCATTCCCACTTACTGGCTCTCCCAAGTTTTGTTCCCCACCTTGCCTCTATGGACATCTATATGATACATGGCCCCACTGGTTGCATTTAAAACATTTAACCCTTGGTCCTGGACGTGTACCTGGACTAGTGCCTTCTCCTGCTACCAGCGGACTACGTTGGGGCAGTCTGGGCTGCCCACCATGGGTTCCTTTAGACTCATGAGCAGCACTGGGTGCCCCTTTCCTGTGTAATCATGCCCTGCTTGCTAGGTATTGGTATCCCTTCTTCCCCAACTCACCTGCAGTAGTACATTGTCTATCAGCTAACCAGATTCTCAAGTCCACAGGTAAAGTGCTAAGGGCTTGCTCCGCCACCCCTTTAAAAGTGGTGACCTGACACACCCACTCACCCACCTATGAAAATAAGTGTTCAGTTCAGCAACATATTCAGGTACTTGCGTATTATCGCAACCAGATTTTGCGATACAATATACGTTTTTGACATTTACTTAAATAACATCAATGAAGTGTATTATGGAAGAGTAAACTGTTACAAAGTGGGCTGGGATATTGGTGGTGCTGTTTTTAATGATTAACACTTACAATTTTAGGATTTGTGGGTATTGTGCTGTAAAGATGTCCAGCGTTGAAGTCAGTGAAAACAGTGGTTGCATGTGTATGTATGTTGGCCTGAAAGGAGTGTGGGAGTTAACGTACGATGTTAGGTGCTTTCGTACTGTGGGAAGGATTAGTTTTACTGCAGTTCTGCTAAATTAATCAGGAAGAGGAGATGGCTTACAAGAAGAGTCTGATAGCAGTTTGAGGGTATGTTAGCCCAGTAGACCAACAGGTTTTAAAAGCATATCCTTGTAACAGGGTGCTGTGAGCAGTAAAAAAATATTTTACATATGCATAAATGGTAAACAAAGGAGAAAGTTCCTCCATGTAAACATCACAGAATGCAAAGACCAATGTGAAACCCTGAGTGTCCAAACCCTGAACAAACCAGAAAACGTGCATAACACATCCGTTAGTATGAGGAGTGCAACAGATGGTAACAGAGTTGGCCAAACAACACTTTCAAAATGGCATCACTTGCATTGCATATGCCTTAGAAAGTGCACTGAAAGGAGGTCATACCACTGCCTTTGCAATCGTTAAATACTGTCAGGTGTAAAACTCGAAATCAACCAAATACTCACAGTGTCATGAGTACACATCGTACCAAGTTGCCCCACAGTCATAAATTCTGGAAATCTGACATTGCATTACAAAGACTGTTATTCATCCCTCAGGTTTATTTACTGTCACAGTGACTCCCATCAGAAAAGTATGTCCTGCAGAAAGACAAAATGTGACCAATATTCCTCTTCCTGAGTCACTGAAGTGTGTGGTGGTTTTCAGACTTTCAGAAATAAAGTGATTTTACGCATGTGACAGATACCCACAATATGGAAAACCACATTAATCTGTTTGCAATGCCAAGGGGTGTGTTAAACATTAGCTGTATGGCATCCACTTTCGTGTGGCTTGCTTTCTGCAAGAGGACAGCACGTATGTGTTGCAGTCGTCCTGTCACCAGCTGTTCAGCAATTTTAGTCAACCACCAGGAAACTCAGAAAAGCACCCCACACTTCAGGGACACACACTTCATTACACAGGTTGCCAACATTTTTCAACACAATAAATGATTGGAAAACAGACTCTCTTTCTGTTAAAAATCTGATTGCGATATTATGTAAGTACCCATATTCACACACACTTTCATCTGTCTTGGATCTATGCTCACGAAACTTTATTTCTATAACTTCAGGTGTTAACTTAAAAAAATTCTACCAAACAGTTCTTTACAACATTAAATTTTAAACAGTCAGTATCAGACAGTTTGGAAAGAACAGCTGCAGCTTTACGATGGAGTAAGGGGGTTAGGAACCGTACCCTGAGCCCTTGGTCAACATTATACTGTTTACATACCCTTTCAAACATATGAATGAAACTATTAAAATTATCCCCCTCTGTAAATTGTGGAAGAAATTTACTGACCTTTTTTTGCTTCTGAGGTTCGGTTACTCCATACCCCATTACCTCCATGACTCTGGCGAAGAGTCAGCATCTCCTTTTCATGTTGTTTCTGCCTCTCCTTCCCCTCAGCTTCCAGGCATTGCAGTTTCTCATTTTCCTCAGCTTTCAGACATCTCAGTCTCTCTGCTGCTTCTATTTCCAAATGCTTGGCCTGTAGCTCAAGTCTCCAGACGGATTTTTAAGTCCTCTGTGGAAAGGTTGAGCTGTCCATTTTCTGAGAGTTCTACATCTCCAAGGCCAGTCTGACTGTCCTCCTGGTTGCTATTCTGTGATGCAGCTGTGCCTAAAGCTGCAATCATGTCTGCTTTAGTCAGGTTGGCATGCACCAGTCCTTTAGCCTGGCACATCTCAGCCAAATGGCTCCTTGTCAGCTTGCCACACTCCTGTGCTGACATGCTTGCCTGCTCTCCCTGACTAACTAAGCTAACCAAAAAAAAATAAAAAATTGTGATATGAACTCTGAATGCTCACTGCGTGGCTGATTTAGAGTGCAAAAACACCTTCAGTGACCACTGTACACAGGCTACAGGAATTCAATATCCACACCACTACAAGCCAATTAATATGCAATGTAGCTATCTTACCACAGTCAACCAATTAATATGTGATCTGGCTATCCCACCACTGCCAAACAATTAATATGCGATGCCCCTGCACTGGCTCAGAAATCATGGAGCTTCAATCCTCACCACTAACACCAGTAAGGGACCTGCACATTGGGAGGACGACAACTACACACAAAGTAAAGTACAATTTCCCTTAAGAGCACACAGAGATCACAGTCAGTCTGGGGCTGGTTTCTCCCTCTCTCTCTCCATATCCCCAATAAGACTCCCCACTGGCACAGCTATAGTGTTAAGATCTCAGCTGAGTGGTCAAGCCAAAACCTCAGGCATCCTCTCTGCCCAACCACTGCTTTGTGTCCTTGCCTAAGTAGCTGACACACACACACATACACTTTGAGATTTGATTTATATACAAACATACAGACACTCCTGGGAAAGGCTGGCACAGGTTTACTAGCTATGTTCCCTTCTGCCCAGACTATAAGGTAGTTATCACTGCCACCAACCACTACTTATCAGCTACTATAAAGGCCCTTACCAAAGGGTGCCCAATCTTACTGTGTAATGTTACTATTATCCAAATGGTAAGTGTGACCAACAGCAAGACTATAAGAGTGGCCTATACAGTGTCACCAAATGCATATGCAAGTACAATAAGAGCTTAAATATCTCTAAATAAACCAGCCACAATTAAAAAGTTTAAATACATTTAATAATAAATAATGAAAGAACAAAATAATACTCAATAACTCAACACAGTAACTACAGAGTTCAGAATCACAGGAAATATTTTAAAACAACATTGCAGGACAGCCTCACATAAATACAGAAAACATCTAAACTAATCTTACTATATTCCTATCTATCTCTAAGAGAGATTACTGTAATCTAGTATGTACTATTAGCAAGGCAGAAGTGCTGATGAAGGGATGTCGTCAGATCCAAAGACAAATACAAAACGCAGTGACTTTCTCTGAGAGCGCATTCTTAAATTAATGACACACATTACTGCTGGGTCAGCTGGAAGAAATCACTATTTTTCACCTGCCTCCAGTTCCCAGGCTAACAGATACCAACAGAATTTAACATTTCTCTGTGAAAAATACTCATCTCTCAGAAGTTTGCCTAGAACTGGAAGTCGTAAAACAATTAACACTTTTACATTTGAAACCTAGTAATTATTTCTGTTTCCAGACAATAGGAGAACCTCTAGCTGTAAACATCCCGCCTTCTTGTTGTATTAACTAACTTGTACTTTACTTTGTGTGTACTAACTATAGCGCATCTTAAAACTCTTTACTTTTCAACTTATTTTCTTAGAGTTTTGCAAGTTAACTCTGTATGTTCCAACTTCTGCTATTAATATAGTTTATATACATTTCTGTTCTATTCCACTAGGGTACACTGTGGTTACATTCTTGAAGCTCAGTACATAAGATACAGTTCAACACACACTTCTGCACCAGTAGTTTAATATCCACATAGCATATAGTTCTCTTACATTTGTAAGACAAGCCTATGGATCACATTAATATTCACAAATGATTACTTACAAAATTCCAGATAGCTGGGCTGGCAGTGTCTCATTTCTATATAATTCATATTAATATTTTCAAACAACATATAATTATTTACAAAATTCCAGCTAGCTGGGCTGGCAACATTTCGGTTTGTCACACAGCATGTGCACTTAACTATAAGCCTTGAAACATATCCAATGGTTAATTAAGATAATGTACCAATAAAAACTAAGATAAAGATGCAAGGTAATGAATTAAAAATGAGACACTTGCACTTAACTGTCAAAGAGAGAAGAATTTAAGTAATGGGTAGTGGAAATTATTTGATAGTTATTAGCCAAGACAAATATTTCTTCAGAAGGGATAGTTTCTGAGTGGGATAAAATGAAAATGAAGTTTAACGACATGGCAGAAATAATTCAAAAAGATGTGGAGAAAAAATAATAGGAATTATTTAGAGGGGATAACAAAAGTTAAAATATTACAGAATAGGGGGAACTCAAAGAACACGAAAAGGAGAAAATGCAAAGTGCTAAAGGGAAATAAGAGAGCATTTGGATAATATGCATGAGTTCAGAAAGGTTGCTGTTAAACACCTATTTTTGATAACTCCAGGGAATAAACATTTTTATCATACTGACTTGGGCAACAAAAAGCAGAAAGGATTGTTGACAAACTTAGGATGCCCATAGCAAGAAAATAACCAGAGATACTACAGAAATATCGTATACATTTAGGAAATTTTATGAAAATCTGCAAGAGGCAGAGGTATGTGGAAACCAAAAACTGGCACAAGTGAAAATATTTATGGAAGACTTAATTATGCCAAGGTTAGATGCGGATGAAGTTTAACAATTAACCGAAGACAGGAAAAGGTGTGATAAAAATGGAGATGTATTCTAAATCAACAGGAAGTCACTATTCCTCTGGAAGTTTGGAAGCTGTGAGGGAAGAAAGTGATAAAAGATCAGTAAGGTTTTGTTTAACAATATTTTAAAAGGGGCAGAAGCGTAAAAAGGATTAGTCCGGATAAAATCACTTTAGCTAGCAGATCTATGAGACTCTCTCTCCCTGATACCTTTCCTGTGATAAGAATAAAGTCACCTTGCTGAAGTTTCAAGTAGTTTACTCAGTTAAGTAGGTAGATTAATGAGTGCTTACATTAGAACATGAACATTCGTCCATATCACCAAGTGAGTCATCAAAGATAACCATGTCATCTAGAATGACATCTTCTTATATTGGTAGCTGTCTAATTAAAATGGTTCCAATGTTTTATTTTCCTTTTTGTTCTTGTTTTTGTATATGTGACGTGATGTGTATATGTGATGTGCCAGAGCCCAGACCTAAATCCAGTAGAAAAATCTGTGGAGGTGTCCTGAAGAGGGCTATGCACAAGAGATGCCCTCCAATCTGACAGACTTAGAGCGCTTTGGCAAGGAAGAGTGGACAAATATTGCCAAGTCAAGATGCGCTATGCTGATAGACTCCTACCCAATAAGACTGAATGCTGTAATTAAATCAAAAGGTGCTTTAACAAAGTATTAAGTTTAAGGGTGTGCATACTTATGCAGCCAGCTTACTGTATGTTTTTTTTTTTTATATTTTTTCCCCCCTAACAGATTTGTTTGTTTTTCAATGGAACTGTACAGGTTATAGGTCACATTAAAGGTGGGAAAAGTTTTGAAATGATTTATTGTGGTCTCATTTTTTTTATATCACAAAAACCTGACATTTTAACAGGGGTATTTACACTTTTTATATCCACTGTAGAATGGGTTACTGTGAGCAGACATTCCATTTGGAGTGAAATCCATACCTCTTAGTTGTCTCTGTTTCTGCCCAGTTCCTCAGAATATTTTGATTTTCTGGTAAATCAATCATGTTCACTTAGTAATGCCAATCTTTAGAGTGTTATACTTACATACTGATGCAAAACATCTTATTCTATTAACTTTTAATGTGTATCTAAAATTGTTCCCGATTTTGCTCTCCCCCATTATTTTTAGCTTTGTCCAGAATTCTTGACCAAATAACTTGAGAGATATGGTGCTACCTCAAAACATTCATATCTAAATTATTTCTATTGGTATTACTACAGCAAACCAGAAACAGACTACAAGGTGGTTCATGCTGCTGCTGCTGCATTTGCTTGGTACGGTTTTTGTCTAGCTCAGTGTTGTTTTCACTGGTGTGGGCTGGAAAACTAACAACATGTGACAGTTTATGGTCACCACTGTATCTCAGTTATTTCATTGCATCTACACACACTTAACTATTTTAATGTTACGCAGTCATTAAGTGTTTTTTATAGTTTAGTGGACCTGCTGTAGTAGGATTGCCACCTTTTCAAATACCCAAGGTGGGAAATTTTTTGTAGAAACGTCAGATTTTACAGGGGAAAACATATCCATGGCAAGTATAAATGAAAGAACTTAACTTTTTTGCCAAAATAAACACTTATTCTTGTAGCAAGTAGGTGTTTTAGATACAAAATAACTGTTTTATACAACTATTAAAGAAAATACAGGAAATATTTTTGTCCTAAAATCTCAGGACATTTGCCATTTTTTAAATTTTTTTGCAGGACATAACTGCCCAAAGAGGGACTGTCCCATGCAAAGTGGGATAGGTGGCAACCCTATGCTGTAGTAAAGTAATCTTGGAGGCCTTTTTCCAAGAATCCTATTCAATCTCCCTTTATATGAGGCATGCTAGAAATAAGGAATTTTTTTTAACTTCAGTGAAAACAGAATGACATTAGTGTTGGTCGCATGCATTGCTGCACAGCTTTTAGAAACTAGTGTAATTTCTTTTGCTTAAATGATTCTGATTTGTGTTCTCAAAATGTCTCTTACCTCTTAAAAGTATTTGCAAATGCTCAATAAAGAAAATTAGCTGACCTACATAGTTTTAAGGCTTCCAATTTTTTTAGACCAAGTGTTGATAAACCTTTTCCATCATTCTTCCTGAGGTGTCAGACCTATTATTCTAATCCAGGAGCTGTTATCTGACCAATTTAATTTTACTTCATAGAACTCTTAATAGACATTTAAACAACTTTTGCTATTCACCAGTGTCGACATTCAGAAAATGTTTGATCTTGAATACTAGCAAAATGTGCTGTATTTGTTTAAATATTTTGTAATACTGGCAAAATGTGCTGTATTTGTTTAAAAATATTTTGTGATTTTCATCATGTCATCTGTACTTGTTCAGTGCAGCACAAAACAAAATAATTCCTTCTTTTACTGAATTTGAGTTAATGATACATATTTTTCTTTTTCTAATGAGACACAAATACCTTTATGCACATTTCAAACACCTGTTGCATTGTTAGCTACACCCTTGACTTTTTACAGTACAATATAACTAACACTTCATCCAAACCATAATTTCTTGAGCATCAGAAATTAGTCATTTATATACTTTGAGAACATTGCCAGGATTTGTAAGATTATGGCATTCTTTTTTTTTGTTAGAGAAATGGTCTTTCAATTTTAACAGTAGAATATGGATGAGCTGTTACGTATGCTGCACTTTATTGGTACAGTGTTATGGTGTTTGTTTTCCCCAAGTGCCCTACCAGCTAGATAATGTGTCATTATGTTCTGGCAAGAAGATGAACTTGGAGACACCACTGCATGCAACTTCTAAAAGAACTACTTCTAAATGAACCAACTGCAGCTTCATATAAATATTTCTATACGCACAATTCCTAAGGCATTCAAACAGAATGATTGGTGGTGTAACTCACCTCATTAAAATGGTAATCATGAAAATATGGATTATTATTATCCAGTTTTCCTTGGATGGCATCCTCTACTTCATTTTGCCATTTCTGCTCCAGCTCAGCAACACTCTGAAAAATTACATGTTTTTTATTTTAGAATATGTGTGTAAGAGTGACACAGCATTTAAATGGCAGCATTAATTACCATACAATCAAAAATCTTCTGTAGCTTTTGATATTTAGGAAAGAATAGCTGTGCAAGAACTTACCATAACCGTAGATGTCCTTTTCTTCCATGTTGCAGTATTCATAACCTTAGGGAGTTGCTGCCTGCAGCACCGGACATCCAGCCAGTATACCAAAGTCTTAGAAACAGGGGTACGTGTGGCATTGCATGCAGGGATCACGAACTGATGTAGGCTATATCTGTGACTTCTGCACGTACTCAACTCAGAACTGGCTGCTGCACAGAGAGAGACCCCAGGAGTAGGAGGACAGAAACAAGCATAAACCTCTCAGACACACAAAATCAGTGGTAGGGAAAAAAACAGGTACTAATATGTCCAAAAGGGGGGGAAGGTGGGTGCAATTGAATACTGCAACATGAAAAAGGAGGACATCTATGGTTATGGTAAGCTCTTACACAAGTATTCTATGTCCTATTCTCATGTTGCAGTATTCAAAAACTTAGGGAGAGTAACACAGCTCTCTAGGAAGCAACACTGGAGGTAGGTTGGGGAGCAGAGTCTATGAGACCCTGCAGGATAGACCTAGCAAACCCTGTTCAAGCCCTGGAGATCAAATCCAATTTGTAATGCCTGGTAAAGGTATGCACAGAACACCAAGTTGTACCCTCTAGAATAGAAGAGTAATCAAAGCCCTTGAAAAAGGCTGCTGAAGAGGAAGCTGCTCTGGTGGAATGGGCGTTGACAGATGAACTCAACTGCTTTCCATGAAAGGAGTAGCAAAAGGCAATAGCCTTAGAAATCCAAGAGGCAATTGTGTGCTTTGACACTGACTTGCCAAGGGCCCTACGATGATAGGAGACAAATACATGGTCAGACTGTTTGAGGGGTTTTGTCTTGTCTAAGTAGAACCTCAGTTGCCTATGAACATCCAAGGAATGCAAAGTCCTTTCCGAGGAGTTCTGCGGCTGAGGGTAAAAGACGGGTAAATTAATGGTCTGGTTTAAGGAAATTTCATGAACTACTTTAGGCATGAATGAAGGGTTAGTTCTGAGACAAACCCTATCTTTATGAAAAACAAGACAAGGAGGAGAAACCATATGGGCTTGATCTCAGAGACCCTCCTGGTAAGAGCCACTAACAAAACTGTTTTCCATGTACAGAATTTAAGACTGGATGAACGGGCTGGCTCAAATGGGGCCAATGTAAGCTTTTCCAGCACAAAGATAAGGTCCCAAGGAGGAGGGATATGCTTACGAGGAGGTGTTATATGAAAGACCCCTTTCAGAAACAGCTTGATGTCCAACATGGAAGCTAGAGGTGGAGTCAAGAGAAGGCAAGCAGAAATAGCAGAGAGGTGCACTTTCAAAGAGGAATAAGTCAGCCCTGAATGTAGTAACTCACACAGGTAAGAAAGGACCATTGGAACAGAAACTTGAAATGGGTCCTGTTTTCTCTTGAGGCACCAATGGGAGACTCTTTTCCATTTTAATAAATAGTTTCTCCTGATACTTGGTTTTCTGACCTCCTGAAATTGAGTACGTCCTCTATATATAGGTGCTTAAAGGGGATCAGAATTTTATCACCCACACTGTCAGTTTGAGACTGAGGAGATGGGGATGAATAACGGATCCCCTGTCTTGTGTGAGTAGGTCGAAGCAGTGAGGTAACCTGTGGTGATTGCCCTGGGCTAGAAAGTAGAGTAGGGGAAACCGATGCTGTCAAAACCTTGAAGAAAAACATACAGTTCCATAAAAAATATTTTCAGAAAGCCATATCTACCTAATCAAAGCTTTTGTTTTTAATATTGGTAAAACTTAAATGTTTTCAGTAATCCCAGGTTCTACAGTCACATTTTACCAATATTAAAAATAAAAGCTTTGGTTAGGTAGATATGGTTCTGACTTCTGAAAATATTTTTTACAGAACTGTATGTTTTTCTTCAAGGTTTTTTCTTCAAGTTTTTTAAAAAAATGTCTTATTTCTTTAAATGCGTTTAATTGTTTGCTTAATAGTATACAACCATAGGCATGTGGTTATGGTTTATTCTGACGAAGTCTCAGAACTTTCAGAGATGAAACCGCTAAATAAATTGGAAGCTGCTTTGTATCCTGTTGGAAGTTTGGTGTTCTTTTTTGTTATACTATACAATTGGACTGGCTTACAATTCTGGTGCAGCCACAGGTAGCTCAGTAAATACCAATGCTGAACAATAAAAATGCATAAAAATCAGCAAAAAAGCATTACATCCATTCCTAACACATCCTGTAAAGCCCAGACAGCTGCTGACAAAAACACAAGCAAAATGCTAGAATGTGGGAAGAGGCCTATACAACTGGAAAGCATTTATAATGAAACTAGGGTCTATTACTTTTTCTTCTGTATCAGTTGGGCTATCAGCTGTTGATTGACTCCCTTTATAGTTCACTTCCAGGGCTTGCAGCTGAAAGCTCCCTCGCACTGAGTGCATTATTTCTATTCAGCAGGATAGGAAACACATATGAAGAAAAGAGCCATGAATATCATTCACTGTTGTTTTTTTTTTTTTTTTTTTCTCTTTTATGCCCTATACCTTGCATGTTGACCAATTTTATGGGGTGGACATGTACAGGGATAATGGGAAGGAGTCAATAAGTCTCCACTGGGTAAACTTTGCATATGCCCTGCCTATCTCAATTGCTTGCTAATGCCTTTGCTACATGTCCCAATCTCCACCAGCAGAAATGAAATGAGACATTTCCCAGCAAATATGTATGCCTCACTGAGAAGAGCAAGCAGTCATATAATCTATCATTTCTTTTCCATTCCCACCAGACTACCTCCAACGTCTAGACTACTACTCAAATACAGGGCATATGTACTATAATCACTGCTTCATTCTTTTATGCCATAAATGTAATGGATCTACCTTTATGGTGAGTGATTCTCATAACGCAATTATCTTCTTCATCACACATTCCTACCTCTGTACATTCCTTCCTTTAAAGGAGAACAGTGAGCAGTGTATCAACTTGAACCAAGAGGAGGGATGCTAATAATAAAAGAAACCATGCATTACAGATGAGACAGTGTTGGCCCTAACTTTTGGACTGGTAATCCAACCTGTAGTGCTTTGTGAAAGTGTGCACTTAAGATCACAATGTATATTCAAAGATGTACTAAGTTAAGACATTCCTGAAAAAAGTACTCATGCTGCCACCCAAGCAGACCAAGACCTAACCACTCCATTCAAGGTTTTGGTATACTTGCCATAATTAAAGCCAATACTGTTGTCTGAACTTTCTGAAAGTGGTAACATGGTCACTTTTCTGACTTTGCTTCCTTTCATTTATGGGACCAAGTCCAGTAGGGATATCACATTCTTAACTGAGTAGCACTAAGAGCATACAGTAAACAAGGACATCTGCTTGCCTTGGGTAATAGCCATCCCTGCCACAACCAAATAATATTTATACTGTACAACCAGAGATCAAAGTTAGAATCACATGGCAGTGGCACTCCAGCATTTCATCCACCACTGACTAAGCACGTTGCTTTTCAGTGCAATCTTACCAACAGACTCACAAAAGTTTCCAGAATAGGGGGGGGGTGTTAAATAGTAACTCGCTAGTATCAAAAACCCACCTTTACAGTGCCACTGCCACCAATTACTCAAAATTAACAAAACGTGCAATTGCTAAGGTGCATTCTTAAGCCAAACGTCAAATATTTAAACTGTCCCACTTAACTCTGAGCAGTCTCTCTTCAAAGAAAGGACATACAGTTGAAATCAGACCAGCAGAATACATACACCTTTAAATCAATACATAAATCATCATTCACAATCATTTTAAGATGAATATTTTACTTCAAATATAAAAACGTTAAAGCACTGTCTTTATAAATAAATATGTGAACTGCATAGACCATATACGAGTAAATTACAACAAACATTTATTCTTGCTCTAAGTGCAATAATTTACACAATCACCCAAGCCTTCTCAATCACTTCATTTAGTAAACAATACAAAGGCATTTTTACTTCACATACTATTCTCATTACTTTCATTCTTAAACAGCCAGCTCTCAACTCATATTCCTCCTAAAAAGTACTCTTCCCCTCTTGTACCATTATTTTAATAACCCTTTGGGAAAAACTTGGTACCCATGAATTACCACACAGGCGGTAGCTCACTAAACAGTGAAAGTGTGATAAGAGACCTTGGGACACAGGTGGACAGTAATCTCTCCTTTGATAACCACATCACCACAGTAGTCAGAAAATCCTTCTACGTGGCATACCTCATTTTTCTAGAGAACCCTTTTGTAAAGGAGGTCATCATTCCTCTCTACTCATCCCTCATTAGACCCATTATAGAATGCAATGCCCCGTTTGGCATGCATCTCACAAGACACCTACAACAATTGGAAAGGCCACAGAAATACCTCACTAAGAGGGTTACCGGCCTCAAACAGATGCCATATGCAGACCGTCTCAAAAACCTCCAGCTCTACTCTGTTGCATATCGCCTACTCAGAGGCGATCTCTGTCTAACATACAAAGGTATGTCAAACCCAGAACTGTTGGACATGCTACACTTTAAGAAATCCCAATCTCTCCGAACCACATGCCCCAGGAACCTAAACCTTGTCACCACAGTAAACAGAACATCCTGGAGGGATACATCACTGTCCCATAGACTTCCCATAATCTGGAACAAACTACCCATTCATGTCAAGCAAAGCTCCTCATTGGCCCGCTAAGAAAAATCTTGACGACTGGATGGGAAATAGAAAATTCACCCCAGGGATCACTTCTACGGCACTGCTTGACAGGGGCACAGGAAAATACTTTTCTTGGGTGGCGAAAGCCATGGAACCTTTTTGGCTAGGCTTTTATAAGCCCCAGGGCCGATGGCCTAGTACCTACCTATGAACCTATAACCTTGTATCCAGGTATAAAAGCCAGTAATATGTCTATTCCTAACATTACAAGAGAAATTACATCACCTTATAATTCAACATTAACAGCTGTAGTGAACATAATGCTTACTCAGTTTTATAAACATATCTGCTACAGAACATCAGCTGCATCTCTTGTATGCTCTACCAGTACATGCATTACTTGTATCCTGTTATACAGTCTGTAACCCTTTGAATATGTTTATTTCTTTTTCTTGTAGCAAACCAAACTGAAATAGGTTCATGTCATGGATTAGTGTTCTACCCCAGTTAAATATTAAACACTAAAATAAAATGTAAACAAATATTGTTGAGAAAACACTAGGTATGAACTAACTAGTCAATAACTGTTTTAACTAAACAGAGACACTGTGTCCTTACTATATGGCATTCAGAATCAGAAAGCATTTTCCAAATCTTTACAGGCAGTAGATTAAAAATTGAGTCCTGTCACCAGAGTATGCTCCAGCATGTTCACCGTATTGATTCCTCAACTGATTGACTCTGCTTAACATAAGTTCCATACATTATTTCCAATGAGTGAGGGTTTCACTTTGAATCAAATTTCTGAAAATGCTTTATTTCCTCCACAAATACATGCCTGCAGTGGAAGGGTAAGAATTAGTATGACAGTGTCTAAATAAGGAAATAAACTTTAAGCTATCTTAGTGGCTTTCTACTCTCCACAATGATTTCATGTTCTGAAAAGGAGAAAACGGTACAATAAGCATGTAAGGAAACAAAGACTGAAGTTAAAAATGTGCCAGAGAGGCATACAAAAATCTCCTAAAAATTAATTGTGGTGGCACTGAGATATTCCCCTGCACAAAGACAAAGCTTCTACCACTTACAATACAGCAAAGTGGAAGGCTTTCTGGCAATCTCAAGGACCTATGAGATCTCTACCACAATACCAAAAGGTAAAAAATCTACAGGAGCCACCAGGTGACTTTTCTGGCTTGTTATGGTATAAACTACTGGTGTACCATCAACTTAGGATCCTGAAACTGCACCCTTCCTCGACCAGCAAGGAGAACAAGTTTTGGTCTTTCTCTTAATCCACTATCCAGGCATGAAATGAAATGGAAGGAAGGTGTTTGCGTGTCCGTCTCTAAAAAAGTGTCAACTGCAAATGTGCTTCTGCACACACACTGATACACTGAACACTGGGGAGCAAAACATTCCCTGTGACAAACAGACTGATCCCCAATATAACAATGACCAGAAAATATTCACCTAGGAAGACTCCCTCAAGTTCCATTTCCAGGTGTCAAAGAAAAAGCAAGAAATCATTTCATGATCTGCATTTAATATGCATTCTTTTCTGAAGAATGATGAATACAGAAGGCCTGATCTGTTTTAGCATGTTTACTGGGACGAGGATGCCAGAAAGGTACTAATTTCACTATCAGAAACTCAAATATTTTATTTTATTTATTTAGAGAAACAGCACTGAAGACTGGCAAGAATCATGAATGATATTAAAAATCTTACTAATTTTTTTAAAGCTTTAAATAACTGAATTGTTCAGTCATTAAGTAGAGCTCAACTCTTCATGACTTCAACAACTTTAACACTCCTGGCCTTTCAAAAGCTGTTTCTTTCAGTTCTAGCAAATTCATATTCACTGCTTCAGAAGAGTTGTTTATCCACCTTAGTCTCGTCTTCCCCTTCTTCTTCTGCCTTCTGACATTCCCAGCATCTCTAGTAAACCCTGTTATTGCATTGTGTGTCAAGATATGTTAGTTTCAGTTCAACTATCAGGCTTTCTAGCGACCAGTCTAGGTTTATTTCATTATGCACTGTCTGATTTTATCTTTTTGCAACCCACAGAATTCTAAAACGTCTTCTCCAGCACCACTGTTAAAAAGCATCAATTTTCTGAAGCTTAGCCTTACTTGTAGTCCATCTCTAACAGTCATATGTTATTACTGGAAAAAAATAGCATTGACTATAAGGGCCTTTGACAATGCAAAGCATTTGCACTATAAAATCTTATCCAGATTTACCATAGCTTTCCATCCAAAAAAAGCAAGCGCCTTTTAATGTCATTGCTGCAATCACTATTTGCAGAGTCTGAGCCCAGGAAAATCTATCATTGCCTCCACTTCTGTCTCATCTAGTTTCAAAGGACTGACAGGACTAGATAAGAAAATGTTAGTTTTTTTGATGATGAGCAGCAAGTCACCTTTTGCACCTCCTACTTTCACCTTCACCAAAAGGTTTTTCAACGCTTCCTCACAGCAATCAGAATGGCATCACTTCTACTTTCAGCTTCATCAACTGTTTTTCAGCTCTTCCTCACTTTCAGCCATCAGAGTGGTATCACCTGCACGTAAGGTTAAAATTTCTCTTAACAGTTTTGAATCTGATGTTGTCATTTTCATTCACTCCTCAACTGATGGGTTCAGATCCAATACCTTTGTTCCAACTCAGCCACTTCTTCCAGATCACTGGATCCTAGAACTCTTGAGTTCCTCCCCTTACCCATAATGCCCCAGAAACCTAATGTACCTCATACCTCATTTGCTGCCTTTAGGTTTCACACACAGATTCCTAATGCTGGAGCGATTTTGGTATAACCTTCTGATTTCCCTTCTCACTGGTGTTTGTGAGTTACTTTATTTTTGGTAGTTTGCCTTTCTTCTTCCTCCCTCCCACATTTTACTGTTCTTAGTAATCTTCAAATCTCTTTTAGTGGTAAGTTACTGTTTCCGGTACTTCTTTGATTACCATTGCTGTTATTCTTTTGTATTCTCTCGAGTACTTTATCCACTATTGTTGGCAGCTTCTCCTTTCTATCCCTTTTCTTCTTTTTCTTTATTAAACAAAAAATCTATCTGTTGTTATTGAAAGGTGTGTAATTTTATTGCTTCACAGCCTTTTAGCTTATGTTGTGTCTGCTGTTAGTTGGTAGCAGTTATATAATGGTGAAACCCTCCAGTTTTAAAAAGTGTATTTCCTGTGGACACAAGATCACAAACTCTGATGCCCACAGGGAATATGATTATTGTGTGGGTCCTGCTCACCTTGATACTGACTGTGATTATTGCTATGGTTTTAATTCTAGAGCCTTGAATGACCGCAAGAAAAGTTAATTCTGCAGGGTCTCTCGCTCTCTACATCTTCTTTGGTGGCTGGGGCTCAAACTCCTTCTAAAAAGTTAGAAAAATCAAAAGTTGACATTATCTAAGGACAAGGAGTCCCAGAAAAGATCTCCTGATCATCCCTCAACAGAGCCCCTAGCCAAGAACCTGAAAAAGGTGGATCCATCAGTCTCAAATCAGATAGCTCGAAGTTCAAGGACTTCATGGATCCGTACTCCTCCCACTTTCATTGGATCCAATTTCATCCAGGCTCCCCTCTCCATTCCTACAAGAGTCACCTCAAAGGCATTCTAGGACTAATTCCACTACCTCCTCTCTTTGATCCTCCACAAACCTTTCAGAAGCACATGTGGAATAGATGATGAGGAAGTTCCTCGGAGCACAGATACAGGTGGGGGGGGGGGTTCTCCTGGTTCTGACCCCTTCTGGGCCTGACAGCTGATAACTGTATGTCCTTCTCCAATTCATCCTTTTGTTTTGGATTGTTCGGACCGGAGGTCCCTGGTTGTGTCTACTTTGGGTCCGAAGAAAGAATAGTTGTGTAAAATCTTACCATAACCATAAATGTCCTTCTCTTCCGTGTTGCAGTATTCTTAGTGTGGGATTCCCTCCCTCAGGCGACCCGAATGTCGGCTCCTATACAAAACTTTGGGTTGCTGTAGGTGTGTGGGATGTCACACATAGGGGCCATAAACCAGGGACCTTAAATGTGACATCTGCACGCACAGACCTCAGAACTTGAAGGCCAGTCAGACAGTCCTAAAGAAAGTAGCAAGTGATGTCAGCCAGAAATGTTAAGTGTCATATGTTGGCTAGTCTACTCTTGGTGAAGGGTAGAGGTTCCTAGTGCCTAAGAGTTAAGTCAATTGTTCAAACTAAATACAGGGGGTTGGAGAGAGGGAATGAATACTGCAACATGGAAGAGAAGGACATCGATGGTTATGGTATGATTTTACACAACCATTCTATGTCCTTCTATTCCTATGTTGCAGTATTCTTAGTGTGGGAGAGTACCACAGCTTAATTAGAGAGAAGGGTGGAGGGTGAAGTGGAAGATTCCAGAAATCCCTGCAGGAGTGCTCTAGCAATGCCTACCCTGGCTCTGGAGACGTGGTCCAATTTGTGGTGCTTGATGATGGTGAACAGTGGACCAGGTGGCTGCTTCCAGAATGAATGCGGAGTGCATCCTTTTGAGGAAAGCTTTGGAAGTAGCCATGCCTCTGGTGGAGTGCACACTCACATCTTTGGGTAAGTGTTTGCCATGGTGTGAGTAGCAGAAGGAAATGGATTTTCTGATCCAACATGAAATAGTTTGTTTGGAGAATGCCTTGTCCAGAGCCCTGGGATGGAAGGAGACAAATAGTTGGTTAGATTTTCTGAAGGACTTAGTTTTGTCTAGGTAATTTCTAAGTTGTCTGTATACATCCAGGGAATGGAGAATCCTCTCACTATTGTTAGTCGCAGAGGGCAAGAAGGTAGGAAGGTGAATGGATTGATTTAAGGACAGTTTGTTGACCACTTTAGACATGAAGGAAGGGTGAGTGTGTAGGGTCACCCTGTCCTTGTGAAAGGTAATGTAGGCAGGTCAGGCCATAAGGACCTGTAACTCTGACACTCTACTAGCAGAAGTAATGACCACTAGCAGAACAGTCTTCCATGTACACATCTGTAAAGTAGCAGTGCTAGCTGGCTCAAAGGGGGCCAGTGTTAGTTTTTCCAAAACAAAGTTGAGGTCCCAGGGTGGTGGATGGGTTTTCTAGGTGGTCTGATATGTAAGACCCCTCTCAGGAAAAGTTTTACATCCAGCCTGGATAGCAAAGGAGGATCTAGAGGCAAACAAGCTGAAATGGCTGAAAGGTGGACTTTCACAGAAGAGTAGGAAAGGCCATCCTTAATGAGTTCACACACACAAGCAAGGACTAGGGTATGGGTCTGCCTGGCCGGGGCCCCTGTCCTTATGTAGACACCATCTGGAGAATATCTCCCATTTTGATAAATATAATTTCCTAGAAGCTGGTTTCCTGGCCTCCCTCAGGACAGTGAGCACATCATCTGAGTAGTGGTGTCTGAAAGAGATTAGAAGTTTATCACCCAGAGTGTTAGGCCTAACATCTGCTGGTGATGGTGAACTAAAGTTACCTTTTGTTGTGTGAATAGGTCCACCTTGTGGTGACTCCCTTGGCTAACGAGAGAAGTAGGGGGAACGAGTGTTGCCTTGGCCAGTAGGGAGTCACCAGCAAGACTTTTGGTTTGTCCTTCCTGATTTTCAGTAGGACCTTTTGGCTCAGTGGGAATTGTGTAAAAGCATATAGAAACAGTCCCTTCCATGGAATGCTGAATGTATCCACCCTCCAAGCAAGTGGAGAGTGATCCTTCATGCAGAATTTGTTCAATTGTCTGTTCTGGGGGGAGGCAAACAGATCCACTTGAGGTGTGCCCCATTGGTGGACAATGTCTAGAAAGGTCTCCCTGTTCAACATCCACTTGTGCTGTACAGAGGATGTTCTGCCGAGAACATCTGCTTGTTTGTTGTCCTGAGAGGGGATGTATGAGGCCTGCAGGGTCAAGCTGTGCCTGGAGGCGAAGTCCAAATTTGTAGCATTATCCTGCAAAGGAGGTAAGCTCTGGTTCCTCCTTGTTTGTTGAGATACCACATTATTGTGGTGTTGTCTGTGAATATTTGAAGGGGGCCCGGTTGGAGAATAGGAAAGAAAACCTCCAGGGCCAGAAGAACTGCAGTCATTTCTCTCACATTGATATGCTTCTTTTGAAGGGTAGGACTCCATGCCTCCTGTACCATGAAACCCTTGCAGGTGGCTCCTCAACCTAGGTCTGATGCATCTATATGCATAAGTTGGGTTGGGGAGGGCATTTGAAGTGGTAGTCCTGGTTTGTGATGGATTTGTTGAATCCAACACCTTAGTTCTGTTTTGAGGCAGGGCAGAATGGGAATTAGTTGCTCTAGGGAGTGTTGGTGTTATGACCACATATTTTTCAGGTACCACTGGAACTTTTGCATGTGCATTCTTGCTAAGGGAAGCCTAGAGATGGTGGCTACCATCAGCACCAGGAGTTGCAGGAATTGTCTTGCAGTTATCGGGGGAGTTAGTAAAAGGTTTTGGAAGTGACTGGAGAGGGAACAGGACTTTGTCCTGGGGAAGGAAAGCCCGCATCAGGTCTGTCCTGATCATGCAACCCAGAAAGATTTTGTTCTGCTGTGGGAGTAAGGAGGATTTGTTTAAGTTGAGGGTGAAACCCAGGTTTTGAAGAAGGAAGGTGGTGAACCTGAGATGAGTTTTGAGAAGGTCTTCTGTTTCTACTAGGAGGAGAATGTCGTATAAGTATGGATAGATTTGGACACCTTTTGTCCTGCAGTAGGCAATGGCTGGGGCTAGGCATTTTGTGAAGACCCTGGGTGCAGTAGACAAGCCAAAGGGCAAGGCTGTAAACAGAAAATGAGAGCAGGGTCCAGTAAAATGTAAGAATTTTCTGTCAGAGTTTTAAGGGAATGTGGAGATAAGCCTCCCTTAGATCTAGTGTGGCCATGTAGGCCTGGGCTGGTATTAAAGGGAGAAGAGTTTGACGGGATAGCATTCTGAAAGATGGTATCATTAGAGATTGGTTTAGGAAGGATAGATCTAGTACGGATCTCCAAGGCCCATCTTGTTTGGGGACCAGAAAGAGTCTTGAGTAAAATCCTCTTCCTTCCTGCGCTGGAAGGACAGGTTCTATTGTTCCTAATTTTTGGAGATCTAGTAGAATGAGAGGGAAGAGGTGAATTTGATTTTTGGCTGGAAAAGACATGGGCCTTGGGATGGGTTTTTCCTTCCAAGAAACGAAGTATCCATTTTGAATGATGGTCAGTACCCATTGGTCTGATGTGATTTGTTTCCAAAAGGGGAGGCAGTGGTGTAGGCGGGCTGACAAAGGTAGATGGGCAAGGCAATCACGCATTGTTGGGTGCACTTCTATCCTGAAAAGGCTGTTTAGGAGTAGGATGAGAAGAGGCAGGTCTGTTGAAAGCTTACCTCCTGGTTCCTCTCCTGTGCCTGGTAGAGGAGGGGGTGCCAGAGGAGGGAGTTCTCCTGACAAAGGAAGTTTTTGCAGGATAATTCCTGTAATACTTTGGAATAGGAGACACATGCAAATGTTTGATGTCCTGCAATCCCTTACTCTTCCCCTGCAGATTTTTAAAAAGTTCTGCAGACTGTTTGCCAAACAAAAGGTTATGGTCTAATGGGGCATCCATAATTTTGGATTTGAAATCCTCAGGGAGTGGTTGCAGGCACAAAGTACAGTTGTGTACACTTACCATAAATGTAGATGTTCGAGTGTATCTATCACAGGTATGCTGAGGGATGGTAAAGGAGAGACTAAGTAATTAGCCAGGCTGCAAGGTTCAGTGTTGGAAGCTGAGGGTGCAGAATCTGGTTCTCCTGCTGAGACAGCAGGGAAGGAGTCTGAGACAGGTGCCATGGAGATAATCATGACACACTGCACAGGAGGGGGTACCAGTCTTGGCACGGCCAGTCTGCAGCAATCAAAATCATCCTTGGTTTGTCCAGTTTGATTTTTAGTAGTACTTTGGAGAGCAGAGGCAGAGGGGGGAAGGCATAGACTGATAGGTTTTTCCAGCTGAAGGACAGAGCATCCACTTTCCAGGCTTGTTTGTGGGGAGTCCTTGTGCAAAATTTGTCCAATTGGTAGTTCTAGGGAGAGGCAAACAGGTCTATATCTGGGCTCCCCCATTTGCTTGTCAACATGTGGAAAATCCTTGGTTCCAGTTTCCACTCGTGTGGGTCCATGAGGTTTCTGCTTAGTCCGTCTACCAGTGTATTTAATTTTCCTGGCAGGAATTGAGCTTGCAGGTGCACTTGGTAGCTCAAGGCTGTGTTCCACAATGCCATGGCTAGTCTGCAGAGGGGATAAGAATGTGTACCCCCCTGCGTGTTTATGTACCACATAACAGTGTTGTTGTCCATCTTTACCATTAGTTGTCCTGGAAGAATGTGGTCTTTGAAGGCTGTCAGAGCATTCTGTACAGCTAACATTTCTTTCTGATTGATATGCAGGTGCATTTGACTTGGGTTCCATTTGCCCTGAATGCACTTCCCTGCCAGGTGAGCCCCCCATGCATAGTCTGACGCATCTGTTGTTAGGGTTTGGGCGGCAGGGGGTGGTATGAAAGATACTCCCTTGTTTTGGTGGCAGGCCTCTGCCCACCAAAGGAACTCTAGGCGTAGGCAAGGTATGATAGGAATTATTGTTTCTAGGTCTTGAGAATGTTGACACCATAGGCTTTTTAGATACCACTGTAGTTTCCTCAAATGCAGTCTTGCATATGGAATTAGCAGAATGCAGGAGGCCATGAACCCCAAGATTTGCAGTATTTGTCTTGCAGACAGCAGCGTTTTTGTAGCCACTTGTTTGAAGGAGGTTGTCAAATGAATTTGCTTTTCTGGCATGAGGTAAGCCATCTGGGAAGTTGTATTCAAGCTTGCTCCCAGGAATATAATTTGTTGACAGGATACCAGGTGTGACTTATTTTCGCTTATGTTGTACCCCAGACAAGTTAGAACCCTTTTTACAAAGGCCAGATGATTCAAAAGTATGTCCTGGCTTTCTGCCTGAATAAGACAATCGTCCAGGTATGGGTATATTTGAATATTTCTTTGCCTGCAAACTGCAATAACTGGAGCTAGGCACTTTGTGAATACCCTGGGCACAGTAGATAAGCCAAAGGGCAGTGCACAGAACTGATTTGAAGTGTAGGTATCTTCTGCAAGATTCCCTGATTGGAATGTGCAGGTATGCTTCTTTTAAATCTAGTGCTGCCAACCAGGCATCTTTGCCTAGCATAGGAAGTAATTGGTGAAGAGTCAGCATCTTGAATTTTTGAATCTCCAGAAAGGTGTTTAGAGTAGACAGGCCCAGGATAGGACGCTGTGAATTGTCTTTTCTGGGTACCAGGAAAAGTCTTGAGTAGAAACCTTGTCCCTTTTCCTCTTCTGGTACCAGTTGAATAGCCCCCATGCTTAAGAGAGAAAGTACTTGTTTTTGGGCCTCTGCCCACTGATTTGGGGGTAGGTCCAGCCACTCACTTGGTGTTGGCAACGTGCATAAGTGAAATCTATATCCCTGGGACACTATACTTAAAACCCATTTGTCCTGGGTAATGAGTTCCCAATTCTTTGCATGAAGAGCAATCTCCCCCCCCCCAAAAGGAAGTCATTGAGACAGTTTACCATATGGGGGACTTATAATTCCCAGACTTGGAAGTGGAGGCCCCCCACTGCTTAGTTCTGTGAGTCCCCTGGGACTGAAACCTGGGTTTTTTGCTGTGTCTGGGTTTGGCTTGAGAAGACCTGGAAGGGGCTGGAAAGGACCAATTCTTAGAGGGCCAGTGCCTACTAAATCTAGGAGGCTGAACTTGTAAAAAATCTTTAACAGTTTGCATAGATTTAGCTTCATCTTCCATCTTTTTAAGAACTTCCTCAGTCTTGTTGCCAAACAGGCGGTCGTGACTTAAAGGAGCATCCAAAAATTTAGCTTTAACATGATCAGGCAAAGATTGCTCCTTAAGCCAAGCATGCCTTCTGATTACAGACCCCGTAACAGCAGTCCAGCAAGAGGCCTCTAATGAACCAAAACCACATTGCAAAGTATATTTTCCAACTTATTCGGCACGAATGCATTAAATCCTGTAATTCTTTATTTTCCACACAGTCAGGAATCAACATCATTTTCTGTTTAAGCAGTCCAATAACATGTTGCTGATATTTTAACATATGAAACTGGCAGTTTAAAGCCCTAATGGCCAAGGTCGCAGAAGTGTAAACCTTCGTACCCAATCTATCCAGCACCCTGGAGTCTCTATCAGAAGGGGTAGGATTTTTAGCAGTAGAAGCCTTAATGCCCTTGGGCCCCTGTGAAATAGTCTCTAGATCTGCAATAGGATTTTTGAAAAGGAACTTGTGGGACTCAGTGACCCTGTAGTTTCTGTCAGGTTTTCCGGGAGAAGGAGGCAGGGAATCAGGGGCCAAACTAGATTCCAAGAAAGCATCATCAACAATGTCTACTACAGGCGGAATACCTAAAGGCCTATGCTGAGGTAGGAGAAGGAAATCCCTAAGCCTCTTTTTTGAATCAGAAAAATCCTGGCTTTCCCAGTGGAAATGTAAGGTTTCCCCAAAAGAAAAATCCTCAGGATGGGAAACACAGGGAATAGAGTCCTCTGCATCAGAATCCTCGTAAGTAGGTAAGGGCAAATCCAGATCATCAGAAGAGTCAGAAAAAACAGAATCCTGATCAGAAGATTCATAATCAACTTCAGTCCTAGGCCTCTGAGAAGGGGGGGGGGGGTTGGCTACCCCTGATTAGAGTTATTAGATCTTCAGCCATTCTTATAATTTATTTTTTAGGCCTAGAAGCCTGAGCATGTGGCCTGGGCGTTGGATTTCTAGACTTGGATCGAAATTTAGGCCTAAGGAAACAAGGAGGCGTCAGTTTAATATGCATGTCCGTAGGCCTGAATACACCCGTCCAAGGTAGAGACATCCGCGGGTTCCATAGTTGAAGCATCTCACAGCATACCGGACTCCGAATGGGTCTCAGTAGAGGCCTGCGAATCAGAAGTAGTGGGTATCAGGGGCTGCGAAAGTGCCTCATTGAGTACCAGCGAACTGGCGACTGGCTTAGAAGAAGCGTTATCAGCAGTTTTGGACCTCGGCAGCCTGTCTATGTCTTTATCTTTGCGTTTTTTTGGAATCCTGGTAGTTGGATGGCTAACTGATGACATTTCTGGATAATTAAACCGAGAACAGAAATATTTATAGGCGAAAATATACCGACGACGGATAGTGCACTGATTAAATATTGCACAAAACCGACAGCAAGGTACATCGTGGTCAGGACCTAGGCAAGGAATACAGTACGAATGAAAATCTTTATGAGGTATTTGTTTTCCACAAGTAAAGCAATTATTAACTTTTACTGACATTGGTAAGGAGCAAAAAAAAGTTTCCTCGACGGGGTACTTAGCTTTAGTTGAAGACTTCAGTTCTGAAGCTCGAAAACAAAAATTTCAGGAGTCAGCCAACCGGCACTTGTGAACTGCTTCTGCATCGGGCACCGCATGGCAAGAAAGACTGATGTAATGGCATTGGCTGCATGTTTTATACCCCTGATGAGCTGAAGTCATGGAAGAAGGGACAGCAACCGACACAGGACCCAAAACTTTGTTAATCAGGCCGACTGAGGGCTACCTGCAAGCAGATAACCCAAATGTAATGAGTGCAACAGTGAAACATGAACATCCAGGGATCTAGAGATTCTCTCTCACATAGGCCCTATCAGCTCTCCTGAAAGAAGGCCTGACTTGTCCCTCTCTGGAGGCAGTAGGGGGTCGTTTACCCCTGCATCAGAGAGACTGGGTAGCTATTATACAAGATTTGTGGGTGCTGAGGATTATATCCAGATGTTATACAATACCATTTTTCCTAGTCCCTCTCATAGTTCTGAAGAAAATCCCAGATATTCTATCCAGTCAGAGGGAAGTAGCATCTCTAGAAACAAAAAAGCTTCTAGAAAAGAGAGTTGTCCAAGAGGCTCCCCCCAGCCCAGAGAGGTTCCAGAACTTACTCAAGATTCTTCTTAGTGCCAAAAGAGACGGGAAAATTTAAACTAGTTTGTTCAATATATAAAGTTTTGGATGGTCATGGTTCAGTCCATTTTGCCTTTGCTGCAAAGGGATGACTGGATGTGCTCGACAGATGGTCAGGATGAGTACTACCACAAGTGCTCCAGGAAATACCTACGCTTCCGGCTGGGAGCCAGTCATTACCAGTTCAGAGCACTGCCCTTTGGCCTCCCACAGCCTCCAGGGTGTTTACCAAATGCACGGCAGTGGCAGCAGCTCACTTGAGACTGCTGGGATTCCAGGTGTTCCGTATTTATGTGACTGGCTCCTTACTGCCCCAACCAGGCATTGACTAATACAGGTAATGGACTACATGTATAGGGAGGTATGTCAGATGCCTCTCTTCCCTCAACTTGAAAAAGCACTCTGCAGTCCCAAGTAAAGAAAGCGATCCAGAATTCATTTCACCCTTATTCTACTAGCCAGGTTCCATATGACTTTCCTTCAATGGAGTCTGTCGACTCAATGGTCAATTCCCAAACATCCATTACCCATGGCAATCAAGACTACTCAAGCATGCAAAATATATCTTCTATGGTATATTCATTCAAACCAGCTTTACAAAGGCTGTCCTTTTGCTCTTCCTCATCCCAATGCCACAGTGACAACAGATGCTACCCAGCTCAGGTGGGGAGCCACTACTTGGGAAAGGTGGTCCAAGGCACATGGTCCCCCAGAGAGATCAAGACACGGGTCTACATCACTTCAGCAAAGTGACAGTTCAGCGAATGGCATTTCATCATAAATGCCATTCACTGAAATTTGCACTTCAAGTTCATACTATAGTCGGGAAAGGGCAACTTTCCCAATGCTCACTATACCACGACCTCAATATGAACAGTCTGATGAATGGGATATTCGATGCAAGTGAACTAAAAATGCCATTTGCTGAACTGAATTTTTTCTAAAGTGAGAGAGACCCCCCCCAAGACACATATCGATGTCCTGGAGATGATAGCTGTCCTAGTGCTGCAGGTCTTTCAAGATGTTCTCCCATTCAGAACAACTGCAATTCAGATAGACAATATGTCAGTAGCATGGTACATTAACAAACAAGGGGGAATAGATCTTACCATCTTTGTCAAGAAGCTATGAGAATGCAGCAATGGGCAATCTCTTCCTATCACTTTCTAATGGCAATGCACATCCTAGCAAAATCCAGCATGACTGCAGACAAACTAAGCAGGTCCATTCTGATGCCCCATTAGTGGTCTCTCAATGTCAACATGATGGAGACAATTTTCAGTCAGTGGGGCTAGCCATGCTGCGATCTATCTGCCTCACCCCTCAACAAGTCCAGCAGGTTCACTGCCCTGATCCCTCCCATCAGAGGAGTCACCAAGAGATGCTCTAGTTCAAGATTGGTCCTCTAGGCTCCTGTATGCTTTCCCAGCCTTACCACTATTTCCAAGATTTTTTCAGAAAGCAGTTCAGTTGAAAAGCACAGTTATCCTCATTGCTCCCTTTTGGCCTCGTCAAATTTGGTTCCCGTTCTTCTAGCCTCATCTTCTACATCCACAATGGATTCTGGATCCAACTCCAGACCACCTGTCTCACCAGACAGGTATGACTCATCCTGACATAACAGGCCTCTAAATGGACTGCATGGTTTCTCCAGTTCTGCTAATTGCTAGACAGCCCAGGCTCTCTTCCCCCGTCCTTCACATTTTACTATCTTCCTATAAGGCTTCTACTAGAAAGACTTGAGAGTAAATGGAAAAGATTCGTCTTCTGGGCTCTTAGCAAAGATCTGGACCATTTTTCAGCACCGGTACCAGCAACCGTCAAATTTTTTAGCTTCAATCTTTAATGAAGGAACTAGTTTTTCAACTATTTCAGATGGCTGCTATTTTTAATTTCCACATGGGTGAAAATAACTGTACATTAGCCTCTTCTGAATTATGCAACGCCCTTCTCAATGGAGCTTTTTTGCTTAGACTTCCATTAAAAGATCCAGCTCCACCCTGGGATTTAAATATAATGCTTGAGGCCTTAATTCAATCTTCCTTTGAACCTTCAGCCAAAGCTGACCTAAAAGTCTTATCTTGGAAAAAGATTTTTCTGGTGCCTATTACATCAGCTAGAAGAATATCTCTACTCCAGACACTGTCTTCAAAACATACATATGTGATTTTTCACAAAGACAGGTTGTCACTCTGAACTAATCCATCTTTTGTATCTCGTGTAGCTTCTGAGTTGAATATTAACCACATCATTAATCTCGCAGTTTTCATGTTTTTCTGGAAAATTATTAGACTGAAGTTAGAAAATAACAGCCATTTGAGTTTTAGACTTCATACCTTTCAGAAAAGCCATGCTAATGCAAAAAGCTGTTATTTTATCAAATTAGTAAGATTGTAAGAACAATATTTAAAATGTGTCCCTATTTTTGGGGCCTTTGTTCCACTTTTGCTTATGGCTTTATCCAGATTTCTTGCTCTAAGTGGTTGAGAGGTATGTCGGGCATTATGGGTTAAGGGAAGAGTTCTAGGATCCTATAATCTGGAAGAAGCATTCAAGTCGGATCACAGTCTCGGATCCGAACTCATTAGTTGAAGAAGAATGAAAATGGACAATACTGATGGAATGTTATGGTGAGTACATAACTTTTTATTCCCGCATCTGGCTTACCTAACACAGCATTTAACATGAAATATTCAGTGCACAAACTGAATAAAATGGGTGACAATATACGACCTTGACATAATCCTTTCCAAATCTTGAACCAGTCAGTTGTTCCATATTCAAATCTAATTTTTGTTTATTGTCCTGAATAAAGACTGCTCAGAGGCAACTACTGTGACCTGGTATTCTCATTTCTCTAAGAACGTGCAACAGTTTGTTATGGTCAACCCAGTTAAAGGCTTTTAAGCAGTCTATAAATGGGAAGAAAACATGTTTTGGAACTCCCTTGCTTTTTCTTCATCTAGAAGATGTTGGCAATTTGATCTTGTGTCTCTGCCACTTCTGAGATCAGCTTGCACATCTGGTAATTCTCAATCCACAGACTGTTGGAATACAGCTTGCAGGATCTTGTGCATTATCTTGCTAGCATGAGAAAAGTACAGTTGTGCATGTAAACTTACTATAACAGTAGATTAGATATGGACCACTGATACAGTAGCCTAAGCTATGTTCTGCCTAGGACATAACAGGTGGCCAGCTTTAAGGGCACATCCCACACCCTCAGACCACTGGAAGCACAAAAACAGTTGGGAGAAAAACAGTGGATTAGGCAGCAATCCCTACAGAGCTTTCATGCCAACTGAAGGACAGCTAGCGCCCAGAAACAGGTCAATATTAGGTATATAACAACAAAGTCCTCATCCTGGCTAAGAAAATTATAGAAAAATAAGGTGGGGTAGTGGCTACTGCAGCAGTGATCTACTCAGACATCTACTGCTATGATACGTTCACTTGCACAACTGTACTATGAGGGTCTCACTCACACAAATGACTGGTGCTAGAAACATGGCCTCAAGGTGAATACTAAAAAAATGCATCATCATCCCCTTTGGGGAGAGTGAGGTCTCCATAAATCATCACATTAATAACAATGTCCTAAGCACGCAATCAGTCGTGAGGGATTTGGGCACCCGGGTGGATAGCAACCTGACTTTTGATCACCGTGTTGCTTCTACTGTACGGAAAGCCTTCTACATGGTCCACCTCATAATTAAGGATATCTCATCCCGGGACAAGGAGGTCATAACATCCTTGTATTCTTCCCTTATAAGGCCCATTATTGAGTACAACGTCCCTTTCGGCATGTACCTCGCAAAGCACATGCAGCAGCTGGAGAGGCCACAGAGGTTCCTCACCAGGAGAATCCAGGGTCTCAAACATCTACCATACACAGATAGGCTAAAAGCCCTATCCCTCTACACATACAGACTCCTCAGAGGTGACCTCTGTCTGGCATACAGGGCGATCACAGACCCCACCTTGATGGGACTGCTGCATATCCACAAGTCAAGCTCCACTCGAGTAACCCGCATGCGCAGCCTCAACCTGGTCGGTGACAATAACAAGACTTGTTGGCGGGACAGATTTGTGTCCCAAAGAGTCCACCATCTATGGAACAGACTCCCTCTCCACATCAAGCAGAGTACCTCTTTACCCCTTTTTAAGCGCAACATGAATAACTGGATGGGAAACAGAAAATACACCCCTGGGATTCCACCCATGTCCCTGCTGGACAGGGGCATCGGGTGCTGATTTGTCTAAACATGGGCTACACTCTTGGCTAGTCTTATAAGGACCTCAGGGACAAGAGCCTAGTAACCTCCTATGATCCTATGTTCATCATTAGCTCACTGCTGCAGTAGCCTAAGCTACATGCATAGAATACTAAAGGTCAGAAAGTCCGGGAGGAGAAAGGATGAAACTACAGGACCCCTGGAGAACTGTACTAGCAAAGTTTGCTCTAGACCTGGAACAGGAGCCTAGTTTGTAACGCTTTGTAAAAAGTATGTACATTGCACCAGGTTGTTGCCTCTAAAATACTTCTCGAGTCCACCCCTTTCCTAAAAGCCACTGAGGAAGTCAAGGCCATAATAGAATATGCTTTGCCCTGCCTAGAACTTACATGTTATGGTGAAAATAACAAAAGGAAATGGCATGGGACATGCACTTTAAGACCGTCTGCTTTGATATGGATTGTTCCTTTTTCTTACCTTCAAAAGAAAAGAATAAATTATCAGAATTTCTGATCTGTTAAGCTCTAACAAGGTATTAACACAGTTGTCTGTGGACATCCAGAGTATGAAGAATCCTTTCTCAATCATTTATGGGTATTGGAAAGAATACAGGAAGACAGACAGCTTGGCTCATAGTCAAGTCATTTATTAATTTAGGCATAAATGAAGGATTCATTCTCAAATACATCCTAACTTTGTGAAAAATGAGATAAGTTTGACAAACCACAATAGCTTGGAACTTAGAAAATCTTCTTGCAGAAGTCAGAGCAATCAGTAACACTGTTTTTCATGTTAAGAATGCAAAATCAGCCTGATGAGCTGGTTCAAATGGAGCGAGTGTTAATGTTTCCAAAACAAAATTAAGTTCCCAAGTTGCGGCCACCTGATTTCTAGGACAGGTATCAGCACCCTTTAAAAACAGCTTGACATGAGACTGCACTGAAAGAGGGGGATCCATGGGCAGACCTGTTGAAATGTACAAAAGATGAAGCTTGACAGAGAAATATAAGACTAGAGGACAGTAACTCACACAAATATTACAGAACCAGAGAAATGTTAGCTTTAAAAGGGTCTTTGTTCTTCATGTGGCACCAACTAAAAAAATAAGTTATGTACTCACCATAACATTGCATGTTTGTAGTCCATTTCACCCTTCCTTCTTACTGATGGGAAGGGTGCCAATCCTCGGCTCCGACTCGGCCTATTTAAAGCTCAAAGTCTTCTAGTTGGCTCGTGACTAGGTAGGTATCCCATGATGCACCAGTACAATCCCCAGATCTTGTTTGCTGCTAACTAGGAGAAATAACAAACATAATGAAGCTAATAATAAAAGGTCTCCAGGGAATAATGATAACAATATTTTTCTGTCTCCAGGTACTTCCAGGATAGGGGTAGGAGGGTGGGTTCATAAGAATGAAGGGTGAGATGGACTACAAACATGGAACGTTATGGTGAGTACATAACTTCTTTATGTTCTGTAGTCCTATCTTGCCTTCATTCTTACTGATGGGACAGCGTCCCTAGCACCTTATTCTTGGGTGGCTCAAGTAAAAATACTCCTGAGTACCATGGAACTTTTAGTTATGTACTCACCATAACTTCAGATGTTTGGGATCCATCTCGCCTACATTCTGACTGATGGGTTCGGAGCCGATCCTCGGCTCCGACTCGGCACGCTTATGCCAAAGAACGAAGTCTCTTATTGGCTGAGCTTACTATATCCCAGGATGCACCACTACCAGTCCCCCAGATCTAGTTTGTCCGCATACATGCACACATGCATGCACTGCTTATATAACATTGACAGATGATACAAGATAAAACAGTAGAACTCAAACCATTCAATCTCTTCTGATCTCCAAGGCAGGGGGAAGGAGGGTGGGTATTAGGAATGTGGCGAGATGGATCCCAAACATCTGAAGTTATGGTGAGTACATAACTAAAAGATGTTATGTGATCCTATCTCGCCTACATTCTGACTGATGGGACAGCGTCCCTAGCACCTAAATCCTGGGTGGCTCACTGGAAAACACTCCTGAGTACCGTGGAACCAAATGATGCTCGCCCTTTAGATGCCACATCCAATTTATAGTGGGAAATGAAAGTGTGCGGGTTGGACCAAGTAGCCGCAGCACAAATCTCAGAAATAGCGAGCTTGGAATGGAATGCAATAGAGGTAGCCATAGCTCTAGTAGAGTGAGCTTTGACAGAAGTTGTAAGTTGTTTATTCAAGAGGAATAAGCCTGAGTTATGCAATCTCTGATCCATTTGGCAATAGTAGCTTTAGTGATGGTTTTACCCAGTTTATTATCTGAAAAGGACACAAACAATTGATCTGTTTTTCAAATTTGTTGAGTCCTATCTAGATAGAAGCGCAATTGCCTGTGAACATCCAATGTATGGAAGGTGTATTCCGCTTTGTTTGAAAATTTTGGAAAGAAAACTGGTAGCTCTAAAGACTGTTGGAGACAGAGATTGGAACAAACTTTTGGGACAAAAGATGGATTAGGCCTAAGTGATACTCTATCCTTGTGAAAAATCAAGTACGGTGGTTTGATAGATAGGGCTTGAAGTTCTGAAACTCTTCTTGCAGAGGTAATTGCAATTAAGAAGGCAGTTTTCCAAGACAGATATTTCAAATCACATGTAGCAGCCGGTTCAAAGGGGGAAGATGTTAAGGCACAAAGTACCAAATCAAGATCCCACGGAGGCGCAGGATGGAAAACTGGGGGTCTTAAAAGCACAGCACCTATCAAGAAAGTTTTACATAATCTGCTGCTCATCAACGGTGGGTCTATGGAATCGTGAAATTTGGAGATAGCTGCTAGTTGGACTTTAATAGTAGAGACTGCAGATCCTTGATTAAACAAGGATGTTAAAAATTTCAAGACCTCTGGTATCGGGGCAGTAATAGGGTCTAAGCCTCTGAGTTGAGCCCAGATAGCAAACCTCTTCCACTTACTGTGATACAATTTCTTAGTGGTGGGTTTGTGGGCTGAAGATAAAATGTGAATAACTTCCGGGTCCAAGGTGTGATTTCTGACTAAAGTCGGAAGAGGAGGAGCCAAGCTGTTAATTTCAAAGTGTGAAGGGACTGGTGCTGTTGTCCCGACTGATGAACCAGAAGGTCCGGAATTAGATCCAAGAACCAAGGACCGTCCAGGGTATATTTCTGTAGGTAGGGGAACCATACCTGACGAGGCCAGTACGGGGCAATTAGAATCATTGTGGACCCCAATTGGGAAGCTTACTGGATGACTTTGGGGAGGAGTGGAATCGGAGGGAAAGCATAAAGCAGTCCTGTTGGCCAAGGTTGGACTAGAGCATCCATAGCTGTCTCCCCTTGACGGGGTCAAGGAAAAGAACCTTTGCACTTAGGTGTTTCGTGGTGTTGCAAACAGGTCGCAGCACGGAGTCCCCACCTTTGAAAATCTGAGCTGCTACTGTTTCGTTCAGAGACCACTCGTGAGGAGAGAGAATAGTCCTGCTCAGTCTGTCTGCTAATACATTGGATTTTCCTGGAATGTGGGTCACTACCAGGAAGCGCTTGGTAGCCACTGCCCATTCCCACACCCTCATGGCCTCTCTGCAAAGGGGATAAGATCTGGTCCCTCCCTGTTTGTTTAGATACCAGACCACCGACATGTTATCTGTGTGGATGGCGATAATGCCTTGAGGGAGAAACTTGTGGAGGGCTTGTAGGGACAGAAGTACAGCCCTCATTTCCAACACATTGATATGGAGAAATGTTTCATTTGGAAGCCAAGAACCTTGAACTGACCTGCCCGGACAATGCCCCCCCCACCCCGTCTGGGAGGCATCCGTTGTCAAGGTGGCCACCGGAGGGGGTATAACAAAGGGTCTTCCCTGATTCAGATTGGATGGCAGAAGCCACCAGCGGAGGTCCTGTTTGCACGTTTCTGTAATCAGTATGTGATGATTGAGGGGGAGATCATGAAAAGACCATTGTGTCGATAATAGCCACTGGAGAATCCTCATGTGCAACCTTGCCAGAGGAACTAGGAGAACCGTTGCAGACATTGAACCTAAAAGTTGCAGGACCATCCTGGCTGGGGCTTTGGATCTTAGAAGCAGGGCTCGGACTTGATCTTGTAATGTTTGTATCCTTTCGGTAGGAAGGAAGATTCGCATTAATTTTGAGTCTATCTCTGCTCCTATGAATCTTATGCGCTGAGAAGGCAGCAAGACAGACTTTGACCAGTTGAATGTAATTCCCAGGGAAGCACCCAGGGAGATGGTGGCTTGTAGGTTCTCTAGTAGTAGATGCCTGGTGGTGGCAGTCAGGAGCCAGTCGTCCAGATAGGGAAACACTTGGAATCCGAGACTCCTCAGGTGAGCAGTCACTACTGCCAAACACTTGGTGAACACCCTGGGGGCTGTGGTGAGACCAAAGGGCAGTGCACAAAATTGGAAATGACTGTCTCCCAGGCTGAAGCACAGATACCTCCTGGACGCCTGATTATCGGTATGTGATAATAGGCGTCCTTGAGATCTATGGAGCACATCCAAACATCTTTCTCCAACAATGGGAGAATGGATTGTAAAGTGACCATTCGGAATTTGGACTTCATGACGGACTGGTTTAGTTTGCTGAGATCCAAAATGGGTCTCAGGTCCCCTGTCTTTTTTGGCACTAAAAAGAACCTTGAGTAATTTCCGGATCCAATCTGGTCTGTGGGGACCGGTTGGATGACTCCTTTTTCTAGCAGCTTTGAAGCTTCTACGGCTGCAATTTCCCTTTGACTGGGTGGTGGGTCCGGGATTTTTTTGGACGGTGGGGGTGGGCGTGTGAAGGGAATGGTGTAACCTCCGGCAATAATCCGAAGCACCCAGCTGTCCTGAGTAATAGACTCCCAGGCTTTTAGGTGCTTGGAAAAACGGCACCCGACTGGCGCAGCACAGCCGGGCAATCCCTCATGGAGTGTGGGAGGCTGAAGAGCCACGAAAGGACTCGCGGTCTCCAGTGTTGTGGGGGCCTCTGCCGCCTCTGGGATGGCGTCTCCCAGAAAAATTTCCCCCTCCTCTGCCTCTGGAAGGGGAATCTTCCTGCTGTTGAGGAAAGAATTTCTGTGATTTGGAACCACATCTTCCCTCCTCTTTAGCCTTGGGATAAGGCCGAAGGGAGTGGAAAATCATGCTCCTACGGCAGATAAAGTCTTTCCCTCCTGCTCACAGCGGTAAGAGTGTCTTTACCTTGGGTCCAAACAAAGAGGACCCATCAAAGGGAGCGTCGGCAAAGGAAGACTTGAAGGCCTCCATGAAATGACACAACGGAGCCAGGCTTGTCTTCAGAGAGCCACGCCTGTGCCTGCGCTCTCCGCCCCTTCGCCGCATATGAAATGAGCCTCATGGACGAGTTAGAAATCGAGGTAAGGGTAGCCAACTGAGAGCTAACCGACTGGGCTAGCTGCTCAGGTAGGTTACCTGAGAGGGAGTCTGAGAGCTCCTTGACCAGATCCCTCTGTAGTCTGGTGAAATGTGCCAAATAATTCAGGGACCTCAGAGTAAAGGCCGCTGAACTCAGGGTGCGCTTCCCGTACCGGTCCATGCTCCTAGACTCCTTATTAGGAGGATGGACGGACGTTGAAGCCTCTGCCACGTCCTGCTGGGTAGCAGATGCCACCACCATGGCATCTACAGCCACGCCTTTCGTTAAGAACTCCTTCTCGGGTGGGGCAGACAAAAATTTGTTAGGGCGAAGGCACTGGTTCCACAGTATCTGGATGTTCCCATGCCCTCCGACAAACCAAATCCAGGAGCTCGTCGAAGGGCGGAGACACCCAGGAGGCGGTGGGCTGAGCCCCGAAGGCCTTGAGGAACACCGACTCATCAGCGGAGGGGGGTTTGGAATTCCAGCCGCCTCGTTGCTTGAGGATCTCTAGAATGTCTGCAAATGAGACATCATCCGAGGACGACTTTGGGGACCCCTCCGCATCATCAAGATCAGTGTCCGATGTAAGAGACTCATCGGGGGAGTCTACGTGCTTCCTCTTGCACGATCTCTTCCTTGGGGGCTCCTCCGAAGACAACTCCGAAAGACCCTCAGGAGGAGGGGAACCCCCAGTGGGGGTAACCTCAGGCCCCAGGGCTCCGCTGCCTAGAGACAGGGGAACTGCCAAAGACCCAGTCTCCATGCCCAGGGAAGGTGCCGGTAAAGCCGTAGAGATGGCCAAAGAAGATTTGGCCAAGGCACTCCTCATAGCTCTGAAGGCGGACCCCAGAATCCTGGGAGGGTCCAGTCTCCGGAGCCATGATAGCAGACGGAAGTCCCGCGGCCGAAGCACCGAAAGGGAGGCTTGGAACCGACTGCACTGGTCCCGAAACGTCACCCCCGGGCCCGGCCGAAGAAGTCCGTGTGCTAAACTCCGACCCGAAGGCTGGGGTTGGAGTAAGGGTCGGAGCCGAACCTAGGATCTCCACTGGCTCCACCAGCACCTGCTCCGACGGAGCCGAAGTGGTCGGAGGAGGAATGGCAATGGAATGGGCTATCGGCTCCGAAGCCAATTGGATCGGAGCTGAAACAAATTTCTGAAAGACTGGGGACTGGAAAAGTCTTTGGAGTACCCTGTCTATGTCCGAATCTGACATCCTTGATGACCTGGAAGAGACCGAACGGGTCCGAGTAGGCCTCTCCAACGGCTCCAAGGGACTAGGGGACCGGCTCCGAATCGACTCGATAATTATCGGCGCCGAAGGAGTGTCCAAACCAATTTCCATCGGTGCCGAAGAGGGCTTCGGCGCCGAGGAGGAAGTGTCTGAGCGGACAACCTTCATCGGCTCCAAGATCAGTGGAGCCAATGAAGGTGATCCGCCTCTCGAGGCCCCAGCCGTCGGCTCCGAACCCAGAGGAGTCGAGGCTGGAGGCATCGAGGCAGACCGTTCCGCCCTCGGCTCCGAAGTCCGTGGAGCCGAAGGAGAAGCCTGCCTATGTCTTTTGGCGGTCGGTTCCGACGGGCTGGTCGGAGCCGACGCCCTTTTCTTCTTTGCAGGAGAAGGAGAGGAAGCTAATGCCTCTTCAAATGAGGGTTTAATAAGGCCTTTTAAAATAAGTTTATTTTTCCTCTCTTGGAGGACCCTCGAGGAAAACGCGTGGCACGCTAGAGGACTCCTGCAAATGTTTGGCGCCCAAACAGTACACACAGAGAGAATGGTCATCTGTTATTGACATTTTGAAACTGCACTTAGTGCACTTCTTAAAACCTGAAGGCCTAGGAGCCTGTGACATTATGGCAACCAATCTAGTGAACAGCAATAACAAAACACACTAACTATCACAGAAAAAATTCTTTTTTTTTTTTTTAAACCAAAGACTGTCACAATAGAAAAATAACTAAAAGGATCCAAGAACCCTAAAATAAAACGGGACTTGAAAGACAACTGACTGACAGGGGAAGGCCCTTCAGCTCAAAGGGGACCTCTAGTCAGAAAATACGCAATCACCACACAAAACTTTTACAAAAAATATCCACTCATACACAAAAACACAAGATAGCTGTTAAAACAGCTTTTTGTTTAAATTTTAGGAAATCCCTGACAGGAAAGTAAGTGAAAAAAAACACTACTTAGCTCAGCCAAGCTCGAGACCACATCTTTGCTTGTTAGCGGCAAACGAGATCTGGGGGACTGGTAGTGGTGCATCCTGGGATATAGTAAGCTCAGCCAATAAGAGACTTCGTTCTTTGGCATAAGCGTGCCGAGTCGGAGCCGAGGATCGGCTCCGAACCCATCAGTCAGAATGTAGGCGAGATAGGATCACATAACATCCAAAGGATGCTCTACCCCTGGAGGTTAAATCCAATTTGTAATGAGTAATAAATGTGTGAGGGGTAGCCCAAGTTGTTGTTGCACAGATATTATCAAGTGGGACCCTGGCTTGAAAGGCTGCAGAGGTAGACTGAGATCTCGTAGAATGAGCCTTGATTTTGAAAGGTAAAGGCCTACCCTTAGAGGTGTAAATGCAAGATACACAGCTAGAGATCCAGTTTGAGGGGGTCACTTTGGAAACTGGTAAACCTGACCTGGATTCAGAGAAGGAAATAAATAATTGATCTGACTTCCTGAATTCCTTCGTCCGGTGCAAATAAAAATTTAACTGTCTATGAACACCCAACTGATGAAATCTGTATTCTGCTGCACTGGAATGATTTGGGAAGAACACCCGAAGTTCTATGGATTGGTTCAAAGAGCTATGGGAACAGACCTTGGGGAGAAAGGATGGATTAGTGCAAAGAGATACTCTGTCTTTGTGAAAAATCAGGTAAGGGGGTTTTACAGACGGTGCTTGTAACTCTGACACCTGTCTGGCAGATGTGATAGCCACCAGAAACAGTCTTCCAAGACAGAAATTTCAGAGTAGATGAATGAGAAGGCTCAAAGGGTGAAGACGTCCATTTGGACAGCACAAAATTCAAATCCCATGAATCAACAGGTTCTTGAAATGGGGGTCTTAAAGTGGCACCTTTGAGGAAGGTTTTGCACAGCCTATGTGACCATCAGATTAGAATCTTGTATGCCTAGATGAAAATTAGAAATCGCTGCCAAATTGAACCCTGACAGTGGCAGCCGCAGATCCCTGGTGGAAAAGCTCAGACAGGAATTCCAAAACCACTGGAATGGAGATGGTTATAAGGGTCAACATTCTTTTTCTCAGCCCAGATACAGAATCTACTCCATTTACGGGAATATAATATCTCCTAGTGGAGGGTTTATGAAAGAACGTTAGGATATGAGTCACGGAGCGTGAGAAGTCGTGATGCCCGACTAGGGAGGGAACTGGAGCAGCCAAGCTGTCAAATTGAGGGTGTGTAAAGCGGGATGAAGCAAGCCTAACATGTGCGTCAAGAGATCTGGCACTGGGTCCAGAATCCAAGGATCATCTAGGAGAAGAGACCCGAGAAGGGGGAACCAAACCTGACGAGGCCAGTAAGGAGCAATGAGGATCAGTTTGCTTCCCAGCTGTTTCACTTTCTGAATAACCTTGGGTATGAGAAGAAAAGGAGGAAAAGCATAAAGGAGACCCAGGGGCCAATCGTGAACAAGTGCGTCTCTGGGATGAGGGAGAAATAGCTGCTGCATTTGGCACTGATCAGGCTGGCAAACAGATCGCAGCAAGGCTGTCCCCATCTGCGGAAAATCTGCTCCACTATTTCCTGTTTCAGAGACCACTCATGAAGCATCAAGATTGCCCGGCTGAGCTTGTCGGCTATCACATTGGTTGTCCCTGGAATGTGCATTGCCACCAGAAAATGCTGGGAAGTTATCGCCCATTTCCAAACTCGAATGGCCTGTCGACAGAGTGGGTATGATCTGGTTCTGCCTTGTTTGCTGATATACCATACTATTGACATGTTGTCTGATTGTATCACAATCGTCCCAAGAGGCAGAATGTCGTGAAGTGCTTGCAACTCCAGGAGCACTGCCCTCATCTCTAGAACGTTGCTATGCAGGTGAGCCTCGTGATCTTGCCATGTGCCTTGGACAGTCCTGCCTAGATAATGACCCCCCCCCCATCTGTGAGGCATCCATGGTCACAGTGGCAACGAGTTGGCGAGGGCCAAATGAGGTGCCCGTAGTTAACTGGTTGGGTTGAGTCCACCAAATGAGGTCCTTCTTGCAAGAGTCTGTCAGCAGTATGTGATGAGACAATGATAGGTGTTGAAAGGACCACTGGAATGACAGAAGCCACTGAAGAACCCTCATGTGTAGTCTGGTTAGCGGAACTAGTAGTATGGTAGAAGCCATGCTCCCTAGAAGCTTCAGAATACTCTTGGCCTTGACTTTTCATAGGGGGAGAAGACGGTGAACTTGAAGAACCAGATTCTGTGCCCTTTCTACTGGAAGATGAGACAACATGTCGACTGTGTCCATCTCTGTGCCTATAAAAATCACAAATTGAGAGGGCAATAAGGCAGATTTTCCCCAACTGACAGAAATCCCCAACTGGGCACAAAGTTGAATGGTAGCGTCCCTGGTCTGAAGAAGTAGTTGCCTGGTAGGGGCGGTCAGGAGCCAGTCGTCCAGATACAGAAACACCTGGAATCCTCAACGTCTCAGGTGAGATGTCACTACTGCCATACACTTGGTGAACACCCTGGGGGCTGTGGTGAGACCAAAAGGCAGAGCACGAAACTGGTAATGACTGTCTCCCAGCCGGAAGCATAGATGACTCCTCGATGCCCTGTCCATTTTTATGTGGTAGTAAGCATCTTGGAGGTCTATTGAGCACATCCAAGTGTCTTTCCCTAGTAACAGGAGTGTACACTGCAGTGTCACCATCCGGAACTTGTCCTTCTTTACTGATTCGTTCAATCTGCTGAGGTCCAAGATGGGCCTCCAGTCCCCTGTACGTTTTGGCACTAAAAAGAATCTGGAGTAAGTTCCGGATCCTATTTGGTCTGCTGGGACGGTTTGGATGACTCTTTTTGCCAGCAACTTGCTGACCTCCACAGTTGCCTGATCCCTGTGACTGGATGGAACATCCGGGATCCTCTTGGGAACATAGGGCGGCAGAGAAAAGGGTATGACATAACCTCTGGTAATAATTCTTTGTACCCATTTGTCTTGAGTGATACTTAGCCAGGCTTCTGGATACAAAGAAATGCGACCCCCGACCGGCTCCATAGAAGCACAGTCGGGCCCCCACATCAGGAGTGCTGGTAAGGCCAGCCCCGAAACAAATTGCGGCCTGACTAGTTTTGCAGTCCGCCCCTGCCTCTAGGGTGACGTCCACCATTTCCTCCTCCACCTCTGAAGGAGGAGTCAACCTGTGCATCTTGGAAAAACCTCTGGGACTTCTTGAACCACATTTTACCTCCTCTCTGACCCTTAGGGTATGGCTTAGAGGGGGTCAGTAAAACGTACTCCCACGGCAGAGAGTGTTTTTCCTTCTTGCTCGCATTGGGTGAGTGTATCCTTTACCTTGGGTCCAAACAATGAAGAACCGTCAAAGGGGGCATTGGTAAAGGTTGCCTTGAACGGTTCCATAAAATTACACAAATGGATCCAGGAATGATGTCTTAGGGAAATACCTGAACCCGCTGCTCTAGTCACTCCATCGGCTGCACACGAGATAAGCCTCATGGACGAGTTGACAACAGAGCTCAAGGTGGATAACTGGGCAGACACCTTGTCAGGGACTCCCTCAGTGCATGTACCTTGTAGAGAATCTCCTAACTCCTTAAGGAGATCTCTCTGAAGCCTCGTGAAGTGTGTAAGGTAGTTTGGTGATCTAAGAGTAAATGCCGCTGATGAGAAGATATGCTTCCCATATCTGTCCATCGTTCTAGACTCTTTATTCAGTGGATGAACAGAAGAAGCTTCCGCTAGCCTCTTCTTAGTGGCCGCCACCGCCACCACCATGGCATCTACTGGAACACCTTTAGACAAGAATTCCTTTACCCTGGGCGCAGAAAGAAACATATTTGGTCTCTTGAGGACTGGCTCCACAGCATCAGGAGTATCCCACACCTTCCGACTAACTAGCTCCATCAGTTCATCGAAGGATAGAGACACCCAAGAGGCTGAAGGTTGAGACCCGAAAGCCATCAGGTACACTGACTCCTCATCAGAAGGGGTGACAGTAGGCCAGCCGCACCTCTGCTTAAGGATTTCCAGGATGTCTATGAAGGAGACATCATCAGTGGACGACTTGGGGGACCTTTCTGACTCCTCAATGTCAGTGTCCGAGGTAAGAGACTCATCCTGGGAGTCTACATGCTTCCTCTTGCATGTTCTCTTCTGTGGGGGCTCCTCAGAAGGATATTCCAGGGAGGTCTTGGAAGAGTGGGGGCCACCAGCCATTGGCTCTCGAGGCTGTGGGTCTCTGCTGTCCAGAGAGGGAGTAGGAGCTGAGACAGAAGTAGGTGCCCTGGGGGGGGGAGGGGAGTGTCGGTACCCCTGGTAGGAGCTGATGATTGGGACAGCACACTCCTCATCATCTCGAATGCTGGCCTCTCTGGCTCCGAAGACCTCCTCGGCTCTGAGGAGACAGAGGATGCCATCGATTCCGAAATAGATGTAGGGTCCGAGCTCGCCGATGTGCCAAGAGGAAGGCTCGGAACCGAAGAGGTTCGGTTCCAGGTGTCCCTGTTGGGGTCAACCAGGGAGCTTCGGCTCCTAGATGCAACGGACGGCACCGAGAGTGTCGGAGTGGAACTCTGCTCCGAAACAACCTCGGGGGGGGGGGGGGCTGGAACCGAGGGTTCCACCAGCGGTACCAAACACTCTGGCTCTGAAAGACCAGCATGGCTCAGAGGAGGAATCACCGAAGGGGGGACGGACTCAATTGGCCCCGGACCCGACTGGGTCAGAGCCAACAACAATTTAGGTAAGGCAAAATGACCTCAGAAGTCTTAGCACTACCCTCTCCACATCTTCTTCCAATAAACTCCTGGAAGACCTGGAGGACAGAGTAGGAAAACAGGATCTCTGCAATATGGGTGACCTTAATGTAGGGGAGACCGGTAAAGGATCCGTAGACTGGCTCCGTTGAATACTCTCAGTGGTCGGTTCCGAACTACGTGGTGCTGACCCTGTAACCACAGTAGTAGAACTCTCGATCGGAGGCAGTAATTTTATCAAACTTAGTAATTTTAAGAGGTGGCTCCGAGACATCAGCCGGCGCTGGGGAGGGCCTCTTAGAGGATTTGGATTTTTCCTTTTTAGATCCCTGAGATCTAGCAGAAGAGAAAGAGCTAGCCAGATCTTCCTCAAAGGAAGGCTTTAGGAGACCTTTTAGTATGAGCTTATTTTCTCTCTTTTGCAACACCGTAGCACTGAAAGAGTGATAAAATAAGCAAGTTTTCTCTAAGTGGATGGCCCCAAAACAGTAAATGCAGTTACTGTGGCCATCCTTTATAGACATCTTCTGTGAGCATTTTACGCATTTTTTAAAGCCAGATGGCTTATGGTCCTTGACTTCCTTAGACATCTCACAGAAGACTAAACTCACACACACACACAGGAAGGAAAGTGGGAGGACTAGGTCATCTAACTTAAATGGGCCTAGCCCTAAAGGAACTGGTAAAGAGACACCACAAGGACTAGGTCCTCTAACTTAAACGGGCCTAGTCCAGGTAGAGAAGAAAAAGGAAACTAGGTCCTCTAACTAAAACGGACCTAGGGGGTTACAGAAACAAGTAAAGAGCCTCGCAAACACACTAGAACAGGAATACAAGTCTAATTTGTGGAAAACACAAAGAACAAAGGTCAACAGAAACTCGTTCTGTCTGCAACACTAATACCAGTAAATATCAACAAGCGGAAAGCTCCACAAGTAAGTTATTATTTATAATATTTAAACAACCGCACACAGCCTAAACTAAGTGCAAAAGGCGCCTACAACTACTACTATCAATAGTATCAAAACAGGAGTATAGATGTCTATACATATATAACAACCAAGTGAAAACTGGCACACAGGATACCAAAGTACTATAAGGCCAATGGCCAAGTGTACTCATAGAAATTGCACACAAAGGGTGCTCAAATAAATGCTAACTGCAAACACTACACTAACTACGGCTATAAAATGCTATATAACACTATCAAAATGTGAAAATAGAAGATTTATCCAAATTTTAGAACAAAATGTGTAAAACAGCCACGGCCAAGAAGAAGCACATCCGAACTCATCGACACGGCAAACGAGATCTGGGGATTGTACTGATGCACCATGGGATACCTAGCTAGCCGCGAGCCAACTAGAAGACTTCAAGCTTGTAAATAGGCTGAGTCGGAGCCAAGGATCGGCTCCGATCCAATCAGTAAGAATGAAGGCGAGATAGGACTACAGAACATCATCTATTCCATTTGCAATTATATGATTTCCTATTAGAAGGTTTCTTTGCCTCTTTTAATAATTGCTGCACATCCACAGAAAATAAGTGCCTAAAAAGTATTAGAATTTTACGATCCAGGCATCAAACAACCTATGTCTTGTGTGAGTAGGTCTAGTTTGTGACAAAGCTTGTGGTAACTGCCCCTTGGCCATTTCGAAAAGAAAGGAGAAAGTACAGTTATATAGATTCCTTACCATATTTATAGATATTCAAGTAGATCAATGTTACAGTACTGTTTCTTGGGACTTCTGCCATGCAGAAGCCTATGGCCAACCTGAATACCAAAGTCTTCCCTTCTCCTCCAGCCAGCTGACATCCCTGGCCATTGGATGTCAGGACATTGGCTGGCACCATTTTCAGGTCTTTCTTGTCAAGAATACTGAAGACCAATGCCTGTAAGTGGAGCAGAACCTGTCCAACTGACCTATTGTGACAAACTGACACCCTGTCCTAGAGAAACTCAAGTTCAGGAATGTATGTTTGGGGAGGGGACTGGAAAGAGAACTCACCTCAGCCATTGGTAGGTAAAAAAAGGGAGAAAGTAGGGGAGGAAAAATTGAACTGCAACATTAATCTACTTGAACATCTACCATTTATGGCAAGTTATCGACACAACTACACAATGTTAATCATAGTCAATGCTGCAGTACTGATTCTTAAAACTAGAAGAGTAGTAAGGTGGATGGATTGGACTCTGGTCTGGGGACAGGATGCTCTGCAAGATGGTTGAGGCAAAACCAGCTTTACCCCTAGAAATGGTTTCCAAATGGTAATACTTAGTGAAGGTGTGGACAGAAGACCAGATGGCAGCCCTCAAAATAGCCTGTATAAGGATTCTTTTCAAAAAGACTGATTTAGCAATTTTAGACCCGGTAGAGTGTGGTATAACTTTAGCAGGATCCTGTTTGCCATCATTAGAACAGCAGAAGTTAACGCAGTTTGCAAACCACTTAGAAATAGTTTGATTGCCTACTTGTCTCCCTTACTTATCTTCTGCAAATGCCATCAACAGTTGGTCTGCTCTGTTAGGGAAGTTGGTCCTATGTAAGTAAAATTCTAACTGTCTGTGCACATCTAGAAAGTGTAGGCTTCTCTCTCCCATGTTTTGTGGGTCTGACAATAAAAGAGTGAGATGAACAGACTAACATCTATGACACATCCTTAGGCATGCAAGATGGGTTAGTTCTGAGGGTAACTCTGTCCCTATGAAACACTAAGAAAGTTTCTTTTGACATCAAGGCCTGCAGCTCTGAAATTCACCTAGCTGAAGTGAGAGCTAAGAGGAGGGCACTTTTTCAAGTCAGAAGTTTGTTAGGAAGAGAAGCATCTGGTTCAAAGGGTGGTAGTGTTAAGTTTCTCAAGCACATTGTTTGGATCACAGGAGGGGGCAGGATCCCTTCTGAGTGGTCTGAGGTGAAACACCTATGCACAGATGGGGAGTGGGGGGGGGGGCTTGGGCAGGCAAGCTGAGATTGCTGAAGTGTGTACTTTAAGACTGGAGTAGAATACGCCTCACTTTATAAGAATGATACGTATTCCAGCACCTGCACCTAGGTAGCTGTGTGGGTAGAATACCACTTGCCTTGTACCTCATCAAGAATCTTTTTCACTTAGCTTGGTATGATTTTCTGGTACATGGTCTTCTATCCTCTTCTAGAACAGACAGCAAATCTTGTAAAATGGATTATCCAGATGAAATTAAAATCCAATCCTCCAAGCAGTCAAACTGAGCATTCTTATACTGGGATGGAAGGCAGATCCTTTGTTCTGTGTTAAATCCATGAGGAGAGTTAAGAGTCCAGGTCTGTCCCTTGTTCATTGCTAGGAGGATTGAGAATCAGTACTGCCTGAGCCAGAAAAGAATTATGAGTATAATTTTGGTCCATCTGATCCCACCTTTTGCAATACATTGGGGAATAAGGGTATGGGTGGGAAAGACAAAAGATGAGGGTCTGTCAATTTAAAGGAGAAGGTGTCCACTCAACGTCCCTCTTTTGCTGGGTTGTTCAGCAGAACTTGCATAGCTAGCCATATTCTAGGGAAGCAAAATGTTCTATTTCTGGCGCATCCCATTCATGTGTCAGGTTCATAAAAAAACTCCTTTTTCAGTATCCACTCCTCGGGATCCTAGATCATTCCTGTGCAGAGTATTGCTAGCTAAATGCCCTGAACCAGTATGCAAAAGACTACGGGATGCCTCCCATATGGTTGGCCACATGCCAAAATTGCCAGGTATTCAGCAGAGAGAGCAAAGAGTGGGTACACCTCCTACCTGTTTACATATCACATCACTGTGGAACTGTCTGTCAGGATTTGGAAGGTTCTGGGAATCAGCTTCTCTTGAAAGGATCTTAATACCTAGATTACTACCATCATCTATTTTAAGTTGATACACTGACTTACCTGATACCTGTCTCAGGTCCCTTGAACCTTGAATTCACACAGGTGAGCTCCTCAAGAAAACTTTCAACCGTCTATTTCAAGGCCCGGGTTGCCTGTGGTAGTAGGGAGTCCCTGGGTTTTACAACTAATGCAGCTCCTTTTTAAGCCGTGGTATGGGAGTCTCCAGGAAGTGGTGGTGCTAAGACACAGTTCTTTAGAAACCAATGCAATTTCCACATGTAGAGTTTTGCTAGTGGTATGATTAAGATGCAAGATGCCATGTAACCTAGGACCCTCAGAAACGTCTTTGCTTTAATAGCCTGTTTGTTTTGTACATCCCTGAGGTACTGTTAGAGGAAGGAAATCTTGTCCAACAGAAAGGTAAGGAAGGAAAGCCCTTTGTTGAACAGTATATAAGACTGCCACCAGGAAAGCAGACAGAAAGCTACAATTTCTGGATACTGAGGATCATACCCACCTTTTGGAAGCAATACAGAGTTTGGCTGGGACCAGGTCTTAGACAACACAGTCATCCGGATAAGCGAAGATGTGAATTCTGAGTCTTGCAGAAGCAATCACTGCTGCTTGACATTTGCTGAAATTTCTGGGACACAAGCCAAATGTTAAGGCACAAAACTGGTAATGGGATCCCCATGCCCAGAAGAGCAGGAACCACCTGTGGTCTTGTAGAATAAAACATGAAGGTAGACAACCTTCAGATCCAGATCCCTGGGTGAATGAGTGGTAATAGCTTTTGCAGGGTCAACACACTGAATTTTGGTGCTACTAGAAACTTTCTTAGTTTTGACAAATCTAGTATAAGTCTTCAGGTGCCTTCCTTCCAGGGGACAAGGAAGAGATGGGAGAAGTTGTCTTTTCCTACGTCTTCCATGGGTACTGTTTGAAAGGACCCTTGAAGCAAGAGGCCCTGTAAGAGAGAAGGCATCAATTTCACCTAATGTTTTGGTGTTACGGGAATAACTGAGAAAGAGAAGTTTTCCAAAACTGCAAGGTGTACACTTTTGATGACATGCAATACCCACTTGTGTTTGGTAATGGTTTTACACTGGCTGTTGGAGAAGGAAAGCCTTCCTTCTATGAAGAGCGGGATGGAGAGGTTTGGGGTAGGATTTTTTTTGGAGGGGGGCTGCTGAATGTAGTCACAACTGTCCCCTGGTTTGACAAGTTGTTTGGTTTCCCATTTATTTTGGTACCTTGCTCTTTTCCTCTTGGTTGCTTGGTTCTCTCGCTCTCTCTCTCTTTGGAGGAATGTGCCGGGTCTGCTGGGTCATTTCTACTGAATCTAAGGGTAGGAGTTAGATAAAAGTTCGAGACAGATTTCATTTGTTTCCCCTTCTTGTTGTATTTCAAACTCCTTCTCAACTAGGGGTCCAAAGAAAGACTCCTTATCTGAAGGAGCATCAAGGAACTTCAATTTTACCTATCTGAGAGGGGCTGAGTCCTCAGATGGGCATGTCTGCGCCTGACTGACCCAGTGGCAGACAGGCAGACACCCTGACTGATGCATCCAGAGCATCATACAGCCATAATTTTAGTGAATGTTTGGACACCTGGACAATTTCATTGCACAAATCCAAAATGTCCCTTTGGAGCCTATTGTCCTGTATCGCCTCTGCCTTAGAATTAATTTGTTCCTGTAATGTCTACATGTATTTGAGTATATGGAACTGGCAGTTAAAAACTCTCATGGCCAGAGCTGCTAAGAGTGCAAGTCATCTTGCCAAATATGTAAAAAAAGGCTACTTCCCGCTGTCATTTGGCAAAGGGTTATTGACTGCTTTCCCATTTACTCACTGGTAGGATTCAATGGACACCACTGCTGAATCTGCCACTGAAATTTTACAGAGGTGCTTGTGGGATTAAATCACTCTACAGAAGCACTCTGGTTTTCTAGGGACAGGGGGGAGGGAGTCAGGTTGCAGAGATATGCCATTAAACACATCATCCAAAACCTCATGAACTGAAGGAATCACAAAAGGCCTGGGAAATGGAAGGCTCAGAAGCTTCCTGATATAAACTTGAGGCTTGGAAAATTACTTAGATTCCCAGTTGAAAACCTCTTTTATCTTATGAAAAGTGTCCTCAAAGATTAAATCCTCAGGTGGCAAGGCTGAAGATACGGTGTCCTCAGTATTTTAGTATGCTGTTGAAGAATGTCATCTCCATCTTCTGACTATGAGAATTCATAACCTCTAAAGTGAAAGTGTCCTTTTTTTCCTTTCCCAAGCCAGGCTCCTGGAACATGATCCTTTTCCAGGGTAGTCTTCCTGAACTTAATGAAGTCCTGAGCCAGACTGAACAAGTCCTTTGATGAGACCTAGACTGAAGGAAAAGAATTAAGTCAGCTTGGGCTGGAACAAACCTACTTGTTTCTTAGGCTTGGGTGTTCATGGTCTGGAATAGGCCCCCAGGTCATGGACAGGCAGCCACAACCTCAATCTGGTTCCCAGGCAATTCTTCCCTTACTATCACCAAGGGAATACTTCTCTCACCCTCGATAATCAGAACCATGGCATCAGAAGCCAAACGTCGTACAGCGGTCTCTGACCCAACAGATATCAACCTGGCGTTGGATTGTGAAGACTGGACCATACCAGAGGACTTTGTCGTAACCAGCAAAAGACAAGGGGCTGTAAGGGCACCTCACCTATGTTTGCGATGACAAGACTTGGTTGGGAATCGGACACCAAGGTGTCACCCATGTCCCCTTCAGGTATTTACCTTTTTTTTGGAAACAAGGGCCTGGGATCCATTGAAGTCCATTTCATGCAAAGGCCCAGCCCTATCTGACTATGTGCTGCTGTTGGGATTTAGTCCCGCAGTTAACAGTGTTATCATTGAACCTCTCACTGAAAGGATTGCTGGGCCTCAGCAAGAAGTCTCTAAGCCAAAAAAAGACAATAAGAGTGGAAATCCTTGTGAGGTATTTGCTTAGAATAAGAAATGCAATTGTTAATGTTTTTAAACAATAACAAAAAAACAAAACAGTATAAGAAGATAAGGAAGATCCCCAATGGGATACTTATCTGTGGACGCTGGTAGAACAGGCAGACCGATGGATTGACAACAAGTGAAGTACAGTTGTGTACGTTTAACTAAACATGACTGCAGATGTTCGAATAATCACTACTGCAGCACCCTGGCTATACGAGTTATCTCCTGCGAAGGACATAATGGGTAGCCAGCATCAAAAGCTTTAGGGCACCTTCTACGTGCACAAACTGTCAAGCAAAGCTTAATCTGGACCTAGAGAAGGAATTAAGCTTAAACTGCTTTTTAAAAGTATGCACAGAGAACCAAGTAGCAGCTTCAAAAATACTTCCAGAATCCTACCCTTTCCAAAAAGTCATAGATGAAGCCAAGGCAATGGAAGGGAGGGCCTTGACACAGCCTGGAATATATTTGCTATGGTGACTATAACATAAGGCTAAACAACCATTTGGAAATAGTCTGTTTTGACACAGATTGTTCCTTTTTCTTACCTTCACAAGAAATAAACAACTGTTCCAAAGATCTGACAGAGAGAGTTCTGTCAAGACAGGACCCATGTTGTCTGGGGACATCCAAGGTATGCAGTATCCTTAATCTCCCCTATTTTTAGATTCAGTAAAGAAAATGGGGAGATGGACAGATTGTATTAAAGTAAACTTGGATACCAGTTTAGGCTAGAAAAAAGATTAGTTCTCAAAGAACCCCTGCCCCTTTGGAAAATGAGGTAGAGTTGATTCACTATAAAAGCCTGCAACTCAGATACCCTTCTTGCACAGGTCAGAGCAATTAGCACAACTATTTTCCATGTTAAGAACCTCAAGTAAGTCAGATTAGCTGGTTCAAATGGAGCAAGTGTTAGCTTCCCTAATAGAAAATTAAAGATCCCAAGGAGGGACCACAGGTTTACTTGGTGGACTTTTATACAAAACTCTGTTCAACAACACACTGACATGAGATAAATAAACCTTGACAGAGGAATAAGAAAGGTCATAGAATAGTAACTCCCACAAATATTGTACAAAGAGAAAAACTAGCTTTGAATGGGTGCTGATTATGTTGTTGACACCAACTACAAAACTTTTTTCATTTGATAATATACGACTTTCTAGTAGCAGGCTTTCTTGTCTCCATGCATGTCCTCAGTAAACGGATGCCTAAAAAGAATTAAGACCTTATTATCCAGGCAGTCAAATGAAAATGACTGCTGTTGGACTGTATCACACACCCCTGTGATCTTGGGGGAATTCCTTCTGAATCTTCATAAGTACCCTAGATATTAGTGGAAAGGGTGTAAAAGCATACATGAACATTCTTGTCTAAAGACAAAAGGCATCTGTCTTCCAGGCCTTCTAGCATAGAGTCCTGGAACAAAAACCTGCCAGTTGATTGCTCAAAGAGGAGGCAAAAAGGTCCACTTGAGGAACTCCCCACAGACAGATCAAAATGTTGGAAGACACCCTGACACTAGTTTCCATTCGTGAGGTTCTGTCCTGGTCCAGCTCAGTTTGTCACACAATTTTGCTCTGATGGAATGTAGGATGCCTGAATAGCGTCATTGTCCTGTGAAGCTATATCCCGAGCTAGCATGGGTAGTCTATGAAGGGGTACAGCATCTGGTTCCTCCCTTGCTTGCTGGTGGTACCACATGACTGTGGTATTGTCTGAAATTACTTTGATGAGGTCTCGGAGGTCAAAGAGGGTTCAGAGAGTTCACTACCTTAATGCACCTCGTAGACATTTACGTGCTTGCAACTGCCATTGGTGTTCCATAACCTGCATTTTTATCCCTCCTGAAACTGCTCTCCAAGCAAAGTCAAAATCATCAGTGGTAAATGATAGTATAGTCCAGTTTTCAGGTTAAGTGCTGAATTCAGGGCTGTGTTACAAATCTCTGTGTTTGCCCATACCTTACCTGGATAGAAGGAAGTTTCTCTGTTCACCTGTGAGAGAGGGGGGCTTTGGGCAGCCTATCTGTCCCTGGAAGAGTGGTTTCAGCCCAGAAATTAATAGTTTATTGGCCATTTTGGGCTAATTTCTATCTCTTTCATTTCCCTGCTATAAATACCGCATTTGCCCAGTTTTGCACGCCAGGCAGTGCCGGTTAGCTAGGGTATAACTATTCCCGGCTCCACAAAGTCTCCTCTTCAATTTTTCCCTTGGAACTAGACAAACTTTCAACTTAAGCACTCAAGCCATTCAATTCTCAGCCCAGCACTTGCTCAAAACTCATAGCAAGCACTTATAAACCCTAGCAATAGACCCTCCTATACTGTACAGAAGGACAAGTCTCTCTATTCAACCTTACCAGCCATTCAGTAAAACAGTTCACTGTACCTATCCAGGCACGTCCAAAGGGCAGTTTCAGGTGTACTCTCCAGTCCTACTGGTGAATCTGGACATTTTGAAGCAATGTTACAACTGCCTCATGTACACAGACAACCCTCTCCTCCAACCACCAAACACTAATACATGTGAGAGATGCAATTATACAGCCAAACTGGAGGCTAAGCTCTCTCAACCCAAGGCTGGATCAGACAGTCAAGAGGAGAAGGGAAATACTTGCATCACACCACCAGTCTCACACAGACCCATTAAACGAGCACCGGCAAAAAACACACATAAATACACGAAAACATACTCGGAGGCTCTAAATAAAAATCTGCAAAAGCAACAGAGACCTCCAAAGCAGACATCCAAGCAACCTCCACCCCCCAACACAAATCATGAAACACATACTTCACAAAACCAGTGTGCCATGCAGTCACAGCCCTTAAGGCAAAATAACATACCCAACATAATAGTAATAGGTGACTCTATAGTCAGGCACACTGAATAAGGAGAAGGTTACTGTTAGCTGCCTGTCGGGTGCCAGGATCTGCCACATAACACAAGCACTCAGGTCACTCCAGCACAAGTACAAATAAGACTTTGTCATTGTCCATGCTGGTGTGAATGACCTGAGCCGTACCTCCCTGGACTACATGAAAAGAGACATGGAAGAGCTCTCTGATCTTGCAGCCCAGGCCGGTATGACCCTGACCCTGAGTAGCATCCTGCCCTCACCAAGAATGATACCACAGTATAAAGAAAAAATTATCAATTTCAACAATTTCTAAGTTTCTGGTGTCATTCAAAGGGGATCCAGTGTCTGTCTGCCTGGGATGACATGGTCGACAAGCCACGCTGCTTCGCTAGAGATGGCTTGCACCTGTCACCCCTTAGGCTTTCGAATACTGGCCAAGGCTCTTGCCACCCCCATAGTGCCTTTTTTAGGCATGGCTCAAAAGACAAGCCCACTGCCATAAATAGCACAAGTAACAAAAAACTGAGGGTAATGCTACTCAATGCCAGAAGTCTAAACCTCAAAATGCACACACACGAGGCACTCCTCAGTATGGAGAAAATCGATATATGTGCAGTAACAGAAACCTGGTTTAAGGCTCCAGAGAGCACCCCAGCACTACCAGGCTACAACTCATACCATACATTTCGGCCACAGAACCCGGACCGAAATACAAAAGGCGGGGGCGTAGCCATATTCATCAATGATACCCACACCTCCAGGTTAGTGGCACAGCACAATGCTTCAGAGATCATCCACGTGCAACTAACAATGGGCAAAACTGCAATTCATATTGTAGCTTGCTACAGATCACCCACCATGTCCCAGGACCCCCATTCCGCATTTCTGGAAACACTGGGAAATATAAAGGTCCTACCAAACACCCTAATATTGGGTGATTTCAATTACCCAAACATTAATTGGGAGAACTACTCAAGTACTAACTCCCTTGCGCAACATTGCCTAGAATTTATAAACTAAATGACCTGGATCAACTGGTCAACACTTCCACCAGAGGTGACAACATATTGGACCTGGTCATCACCAACATGGGCGACTGGTGCTCCACACCGGAGGTCAACCCCTCACTGGTTAGATCTGACCATAAACAAATCACTCTGGATTATCCACATTCCGCCCCCACCCCCAGACAAGAAAACCACCATGAAAAACACTTCAAAAGCAAACTTCACGTTACTTAAGACTGAGGTGGAACGTTTCAAAGTCCCCATGCTAAAGGATAACATTGTCCAAGCTGCAAAATCCTTTACTAATGCATTCTACGGGCACCTACAAGAATGCATGGATCATGCTATCCCAAGCAAAACCAAGACTCACTCCTCCAAGAAAAGGAAACCAGTCTGGTGGACTCCTGCCATAAACAAGCTATACAATAGAAGGAGGAAACTAGTACAGAAAAGAGTAAAATCCCAAGAAGGGAAGACATCCCTGATCAGTATCAGCAAGAAACTACGATCCCTCATAAAATCATCCAAGGCGAGTTTCAAAAGAAAAATTGCCAAGGGCTCCAAAGATAACCACAAGGCATTCTTTAGCTATGTCAAAAATCTAAGTGGCAATGCTCAGATCTGCTCGGAGTTAGTGCAGTATGGTACAAAATACACTGAACAGACTGATATTGCCAACATCCTGGCAGACAGGTTCAGCACAAACTTCACCCCCCTCTCACCCCCAAAAGGGCCCATAACCATACTAGAAGAATGTAGAGCCCCTGAAATCACAGACACTCAGGTTAAAACAGCCCTCTCCAAAGCCAAAAACACAGCATCAATGGGACTGGATGGAGTCTCAGGCTGCATCCTACATGAGCTCAAATATGAACTAACCCCTCACCTAAACACACTGTTCAAACTCAGCCTCTCCACAGGTTACGTACCCATAGTGTGGCGCACAGCAACGGTTATTCTGCTCCAGAAAGGTGGAGCCACAACAGACCCTGGGAACTACCGCCCTATAAGCCTTACTAGCTTGGTCTGCAAGGCTATGGAGCACATCATCATGGAACTCATTAACAGAGACACTGGGAACCTCCAAACACTGGACCCTACCAAGTTCGGCTTTGTTAAGGGCAAATCATGCCTCCTAAACCTGGTGGCCTTCTTTGAGACAGTTACCAAGGCTATAGACGAGGGAAAGGTGGTACACACAGCCTACCTAGACCTCGCAAAGGCCTTTGACACCATTCCCCATTCTGGTATTATAGACAAGCTCACCAGCCTGAACATAAACCCCTACGTCACAAGATGGGTTGCCAACTGGCTCACAGACAGAACCCACATGGTAAGAGTTGCGGGAGCTAGGTCTGACTCTAAACTGGTTACAAGTAGCATTCCCCAGGGCTCAGTCCTAGGACCCCTCCTGTTCGGCATATACTTCTCAGAGGTACAGGCAAGCACAGGAGGACTATGGCTGACCAAGTTCGCAGACGACTGCAAACTAGGGGCTATAAATGACTCTCCGGCTGACACAGACATCCTCCAAAAGGGTCTCACTGAGATGGACACCTGGTGTCAAAATCATGGCCTCAAGCTAAATGCCAAAAAGTGCATAGTCATCCCCTTTGGAAAAAACAAAGTACCCACAAACTACCACATAGGTGGTAGTCCCCTAAATATGGAAGACGTAATAAGGAATCTGGGGACCCAAGTAGACAGTAAACTCTCCTTTGATAATCACATTGCCAAACTGGTTAGAAAATCCTTCTACGTGGCACACCTTATCACAAAAGGGTTTGCATCTAGATCAAAAGAGGTCATTGTGCCGCTCTACTCATCGCTCATCAGACCCATCATAGAGTACAATGCCCCATTTGGGATGTATCTTACAAGACACCTGCAACAGCTGGGAAAGACCACAGAAGTACCTCACCAAGAGTATCACTGGCCTCAAACAGATGCCCTACGCAGCTTGACTGAAGAAACTCCAGCTGTACTCGGTTGCATACCGCCTACTCAGAGGTGATCTCTGCCTAACATACAAGGCCATGTCCAACCCAGAACTGATTGACATGCTCCACCTAAAGAAAAGCTTATCCCCTTGAGCCACACGCTCTAGGGATCTAAACCTCACCACAACAATAAATAGGACATGCTGGAGGGATAGATTCCTGTCACAGAGACTTCCCATGCTTTGGAACAAGACTCCAATCTACATTAGGCAGAGCTCCTTGCTAACACTCTTCAAGAGAAACCTTGACGAGTGGATGGGAAACAGAAAGTTTACCCAGGGGATCACTTCAGTGGCTCTGCTGGACAGAGGCACAGAGAACTAATCTCTAAGGGGGTGGCGAAAGCCAACACATTCTGGCTAGGCTTATAAATGCCATCAGGCAGATAGCCTAGTACCTACCTATGAACTGACTGCTTTGGAGCAGGGAGGGGGAATGGGATACCTGGATTTAAGGATATCTGTTGTTCCCACCAAAAGATTTCTATTTGACAAAACTCCACTTTAGGATTTGAAAAGATAAAGGGTGTTGATATTGGAATCAAAGAGATATCAGATACCACTGTATCTTTCTCATATGAAGTTTTAATAGGGGTATCATGAGACTCATAGATGCCATGAGACCCAAAATCCTGGGGTATTACCTCACGGCGACCGAATTCTGAATGGAAAACCTTAGAAACCTTTCTTGAGAACAGACAGTGTGATTCAGACATATAAAAGCTTAAGAAACATCTGAAGTCTGGAGGAATAGGGAAGTGATAAGTATCTTGTAAGTTTAGTGTTACCAAGAAACTTGAAAGAGTAAGAATATATAACTGGTTTTGAAATGACATTTTGCATTAGGGCACCATCACAAACAAGATTAGGAAAGAAAGAAAGATCTAGAACTGATCTCCAAGCATGTTTTTTCTTTGGCACTAGGAACATCCTTAAATACAAACTCTTCCCCACTTGGTTCTATCAGTCCTTGGGACAGCATGTGATGAAGAACAGGTGGAAATAAAACAGTCTGATCTGGAGAATGAGGAATTAGCCTCCCTTGCACCTTAAAAAGTAGGAATTTTCTCCCAGTGCCATCCATAACCCTGACGAATGCTATTAATAACCAATCTGTCTGAGGCAATCTGATGCCAAAGAGAACAATGGAGATTAAGACCTTCTGGAGGAAAAGGGGGGCCAAGGTGGGAATGAGTCACAAGGTCTCTTGAATAGTCATTCAAACGCATTAAACTGTCCTTGGTTTTGGGAGGTTAGAGATTTCCTTGTGCAACTCTCTTGCATTCCTACTTATATGTCTGTTTACTTGAATTCTGTTTAGACTGCTGAATCTGTTTTCTACCAAACATGGAAGAGGAAAAGGAAAATCCTTTTTGGACAATTTGGAAAAGAAAGATTGAAAAATCTTCCTTGGATCAGCATGCCCCTTTCATCACACTTTTTGATCACATCTGCAGTAGAGGAGCCAAACACAATCTCTATCCAACAGAGAGTTTAAAAACACATTTTTGTCATTATCTGGAAGGTTTAGAGAATGCAACCATTCAAACTTCCTTAAAAAAGTACCAGTGGCTTTAGCCCTGGATATCAACAGAGTCATAAACACAATGCAAACAACTCTACTGCATCTCTTTACTGACAGTAAAAGGGATGGTTTTACCTGACTATTCATTCAAATTTTATTTATCACTCCCAAAAACAGTCAATGTCTTACTGTAGTTAGAAGTTAGGTATGACACAGCGATCTGTGAAAGCGCATGGACTTTTACGATTAAAAAATGCTCATTTTTATTTCTTTATTTTTATTTTAATATTAACATGCATTTTCTGACCATGCTCTCCTGTTCAACCTTTTGCAACCTCGGGGGGGGGGGGGGGGGGTCTAATAACAGGACAGAGTATATGTGAGATCTATATATTTTAAACACAGAATGTCCTTAATGTGTTCATTTGCATGTATCCCATGAGCCTCTAGCACAATAGTTTATGGAATCACACAGGGAAAACTCTAGCCTGGGTCAGTTTTTTCTTGTAGTTTTTACAGACTGGTTTATCTGTATGACTTGTTTTAGTTTGTTAGGAAGGGTTTTTACAGATACCCCTATGGTAATGGACATCAGCTGGGTTAATGTAAGCTTGCAATCTTAATTCAGAAACAGGTTCGCTCACCTAAGTTCTGAAAAGATTGCATAATAAAGGAGAATCTCATCTGAAGAAGAAGAACCAGGAGTCACAGTGTTGTTTTATGACTGTACATGAAAATCTTTTGCAGTATTTTGAAAAATAAAAATCTCTAAAGAGCTATGTTAAGTTCAGAGCTCAACCTGCTGCTTCAATTAGCTTAAAGCTATTCGGGCACACTTCTAAACTGGCTTGGTGGTATCAGTACAAGATACAAGATACATACAAGGGAGAGACTTTGGGTACTGCTCTGAAGTTATAGGAGCTTCCAGGTGCTAGGACAAAACAAAACAAAAACTTTTTATAAACCTTAAAACTGGAATTTGAAAAGTCAGGAGATGTTGATGCTGGGACAGTACAAATTTTAGGTACCACTTAACCTTTCAAATGTGGAGTCTGGCTAGAGAAATCATGAGTACCACAGATGCCATGAATCCTAAAATCCTGAGAAACTCACTCGACAAAGTTTTCAACAGAGTGGAAAAACTGAAATACGTCTATAGATTTATTTTTTCTTATGGGAGAAAAGCTCTTTGAACGTGACTTATCCAAGAAACAAGCCAGGAATACTATTCTGTGGGATGGAATAATTCTGGACTTTTGAATGTTCTCCTTAAAACAGAGTCTGTGAAGGAGATATCTTAGTCAAGTGAGAGATTCCAGACAATTTGAAAAACACTGCAAAGATAAACAAGTTGTCTAAATAAGGAAAAATGTGAATACCTTGCAGTCTGCAAAACACTATTACTGAAGCTAGAATCTCTGTGAACACCCTTAGAGGAGTGGATAACCCAAAAGGAAATGCAGAACTGAACGTATAATCCAAACACCTTTATTAAATCATCACTTAAATATAATCCAAACACCTTTACTACATTATTACTTAAGACAGAGGTAAACATACATTAAAAGAAAAGAGCAAGTTATATTAATGCTCCTTTTCCAATTTGCATAGATCACAATATCTTATTCTTTTCTGTAATTTAGTCCACCAAAACAATAAATTGCTGAATTACTGCCTTCCCTTGAACCTCACTCCTTCTCCCAAACCTTATTCCACAAGTACTGTTCCACAATTTCCATTTAGTTCTATAATTTGCTCCTCCACTTTTCTAAAGATATCTCTTCCAGTTATTTTACCTCTTTTATAATTCTGAACACTTCAAATGCAGTTAGTTTAGCCAAAATTTCTATTTTCTAATAACTGTTTTTGTCAGCCAACAGAATTAAACACAATAAGGCCGTATTACATCTAAGCAATTCAGATCCTGTATCCCAGCTCACAAAAATTGTACCCTTAATTACAGTCATTTACTCACCCAATATTTCTGACAGAGTACTTTGTCAGGAATTTTTAAAGTATGCCAGCTAACTGCACTTCCAAAAACATGTTCCCAGTGTCTTCCCCATCAAATATCTAATTAAACATTTGCCAACTATCTGAGAAAAAATTCTATGAAGTCTGCTTGAGGTATAAAAATCCCTGCACAGACACTTCTAAACAAAGATCCTAAACGTCATGGACTTACTTGGGAGCTGAACATATGCCATCCCATTGTTCTTTTGTAAATAGTTTTTCCAGTCTCTCTTCCCAATGTTTTCTAATTTCTAGTTATCGTGCAATATTTTATATGCCCTAGTAAATATCGTTTTTTTCCTGCAGCTTCATTTCTAAATTCAACTAAAAACCCCAACAGAGCAGGTCTTACACTTAAGATTCCTCTATCCCTTTCTCTTTGCCTATACTTGGGTATAAATACCGAATAGGGAAGGCAGTCTTTAGCATGCATTCTAAAAGTCTTCTTGGTATCATGCCACTCTATTACCTTTCCCTTCCTAAATATTAGCTACCAAAAACTTGGTTCCTTTGCCAGTTTTCTCCAGTAAATTCATGTCTCCCTCTTGCCTCTTATCTGTACCCCTACTAGCGGTCATCCCTACTGGCAAAATTACTTTTCTCCACTCTCATGTTGGCTTAGTTCTTTGAATACATTCTGCTACTTTATGAATACAATATTTTGTATGGTTATTACTTTCCAAAAGTATTTGCATTCAAAATTCCCCTCTCTCTCTCTATCTCTCTTTCCTGAACTCCTCCCCCTTCTTAATCATCCATTTCCATTTTAAATGATAACTTTCAACTTGTGTTACGTATATGAGCCTTAACTGAGTAGGTCTAAAATATTCCTTCAAATCTGTTAATCCTAAATCAGCTTGTTCTATTGGAAGGATCAGCTTATCCTAATTAACACTTGTCCTCTTCACCTCCCAAATAAATTCCTTCAAATCTTTATTAATCATTGTCCACAACTTCTCCTCTGGTTGACAAAAATATGCCCGATCTATACATAAAATTAAAGAGACTAAAGCATTTTCACTGTTTGTATCCTGCTATCTATATCCATACACAAGAGCTTCCAGTTCCTCAGTTTTTGTATTATCTTTTTAGTCTCTTCTCGCATATCCTTAGCTGCCATAAAAGAAGCATTTTTAATCCATACTTTTAATTACTTATGTCCCCATAAAAATGGGCATTGCTGAACCAATTTGTGTGTGGGTACATAAATTATGGCTAAAGCCTTTGTTTTATTTCATTAATTTTATATCCCAAAAAGACTTGAAATGGTCTCAAACTGTTCCACAACACTGAATTTATCAGGTACAAAATGATACCATCTGCAAATAAAGCCAACTTTTCTTCATTACTATGCCAATTATATCCATACATTTCTGAATCTCTTTGTTCTTTGCCAATGGCTCTAAATGCAGAGTAAATAACAAAGGGGAAAGAGGACACCCCTACCTGCTTCCTCTGTTCAAACACAACTTATCAGAGAGGATCCCTCCCACATTAATATGGGCCTCCCACCCATCATACATTATCCTAAATACCCACCTTATCAGAGAATGCAAATGTTTCCATTTCCCTACTCACAAAACCCCAGCTTACTCTGCAGAATGCTTTCTATACATCAAGACCCACGGATGACAGAGGGATTTTCTTAAATTCTGCTTCCCTCTGAATCATCATTGTTCTAATAATAATGTCAAATATTTGCCTCCCCGCCACAAAATCAAACTGACTCATATCTTTCAATTTTGCCAACACCTTTTAATCATACTTTAAAATTGAAATGGGTCTCTATGAAGCTAGGTCTGATAGGTCTTTAATGTCGTTGGGTAATACAGCCACCACATCTCCTCCAAGAAATTGGTGTCCCCCCCCCTCATTTTTAAAATAATGTTAAAACAAAATCTTTCAGATTTTTATTACTTTTCCTCCTAACTTCCGAGCTTCTACAGGAACATCATCTGTTACTGGGAACTTTCATACAGACTGATTATACGTCATTTTTTATCTCATCTTCTCCTATCTTAACAATTAGTTGGTGAACCTCATCTACCTCTAACCTTGGTACAATTAATTATTTCTATTTGTGCTCTTTCTTTATATCCACATTCTTCTGCTTTATACAAATTTTCATAAAATTTCAGAAATACCTCCACAGGACATCTGGTTATTTTTTTTATTGTAGGCTCCCCTAAGTTTGGCAATGACCTTTTCTACTTTCTGTAGCATAAGCTATTGAGCTAAAAATTCCTATGCTATGGAGTCATCAAAAAATAAGAAGTTATGTACTCACCATAATGTTCTATGTTTGTTGTCCATCTCGCCTTCATTCATTGCTGGTAGGGTTTGGAACAGAGAATCGGTTCCGACTCGGTGTTATTCAAGAGCTAGAGAGCTTCCACCAGCTCATGGCTATACCCTATCCCATGATTCTCAGGGAAGATTACCAAGATCTTGTTTGCAAGAAAAAAACATTATTACCTCTAAACATATCATATCCAAACGGACAAAGAAGGGATTCAGAGACATAATAACCAATTTGCCAGAAAAACCACACGATCCTCCAGGAGTGAAGGTGGGGGAAGGAGGGTGGGACGCAAGAATGAAGGCGAGATGGACAAATAACATGGAACATTATTGGTAAGTAAATAACATCTTAATGTTATGTTGTCCTATCACGCCTTCATTCATTGCTGGTTGGGACAGCGTCCCTATCACCTTCTTTCTTGGGTGGCTCAAGGGAAAATACTCTTCAGAACAGTGGACCCAAAGGAGGCCCTGTTTCTGGAGGCCAAATCAACTTTGTAATGAGTGATAAAGGTATGAAGCTTTTCCCATGTTGCTGCTGCTGCACAAATTAAATCCATAGGAAGCCTTGCCTGGAAAGCAGATGAGGTTTAAATAGCTCTTGTGGAATGGCCTTTCACTTTCCCTGGGATACTCTGTTCTGAGATGTGTAAGTATAAGTGATACAAGTCTGTAAGCCATTTAAAAAGTGTGACCTTAGATATTGGGGACCCTCTTTTTTGTCTGAGAAAGATACAAAAAGTTGGCCTGACTTTCTGAAAAATAGAAGTTATGTTCTTACCATAACGTTCCATGTTAGTTGTCTTCTTCTCGCCTTCTTCTTGCTGGATGGGTTCGGAGCCGACCTCAGCTCCGACTCGGCCACTCTAAAAGCTCGAGAGTTGGTTCCACCGGCTCGAGGCTCCCCTTATATCCCACAATGCTAGGCGAGAGTTACCTCAGATCTCGTTTGAAAGCTAACCCCAGCTTATCACAGTAACAGTATAACTGTAAAACAGAGTCCACCTCTAACAACAGGAAGAAAGAAGGTGACCTACATCCTGAACCAAGAAATATGCAAAATAGCATATGACTAAGAAAGAGGTGGTAGAAAGAGAGGTCACGATCACAACTCCTCTAGGTCTGTCCAGGCCAGGGGGAAGGAGGGTGGGCCAAGAAGAAGGCGAGAAGAAGACAACTAACATGGAACGTTATGGTAAGAACATAACTTCTATATGTTAAGTTGTCTATCTCGCCTTCATTCTTGCTGGATGGGACCGTCCCTAGCACCTTGTCCCGGTGGCCTAACGGAACAGACTCCTGAGAACAGTGGAACCAAAGTTAGCTCTATGCCTAGAAGCTAAATCCAACTTATAATGAGAAATAAAAGTGTGAGGAGTAGCCCAAGTAGCCGCTGCACAAATGGTGTCAATAGGCAGTCTGTCTTGGAAGGCTAAAGAAGTAGCCAAAGCTCTGGTGGAATGGGCTTTAGGTTTATTAGGCAATTTCTGTTGTCTAATTTCATATACCAGGGAAATCAAAGATGTTAGCCATCTGGATAATGATACCTTTGAAACTGAAAGTCCCTTTCTGCTTTCCGCATAGGAGACAAACAGTTGATCAGATTTTCTGAATTGTTTTGTTCTATCCAGGTAGTACCTTAATTGACGATGAACATCCAGGCAGTGTAACTTTTGTTCAGACTTATTGGAATACTCTGGAAAAAAGACAGGGAGGTCAATGCTTTGGTTTAGATTTGATGTTGAAACCACCTTGGGTAAAAAAGACGGGTTAGTTCGCAAGGACACTCTGTCCTTATGGAACAAAAGATAAGGAGGACGACAAAGTACAGTTTTGTACCTACCATAAATGTAGATGTTCGAGGATCCACATTGCTGCAGTCCTAACTATTGGGTAGTCCGCTGTCCAGTCGGCCCGAATACCAAAGTATATGGCTGACGTCGGTCAGGGCGCATTAGACTGACGTCAGTACGTCAGGGTACTAATGCGCATGACCGACGTCATATCCTCAGTCTTTTCTTGCCCCAGATGTCAGAAGACCCTGAAAAGATAAGGCCAAAACCAAAACTCCCAACATATCTGCACCAAAATATATATATATATACAAAATATACAAAATTAGCAGAATATAACCTCACCTACACAACCACCCCTAAACACAGAGGGGAAGGAGGGAGGGTAATTGGACTGCAGCAATGTGGATCCTCGAACATCTACATTTATGGTAGGTACAAAACTGTACTATGTTCTTCATTCCACATTGCTGCAGTCCTAACTATTGGGTAGAATCCCAAAGCAGAGGTAAGGCAGGCTGGCAAATCATAAGGAAGCAGGAGCTGATAACATGCCTTGCAAAATAGCTGTGGCAAAACCAGCCCTAGACTTAGAGTAGAGAGGAAGGTGGTAATGCTTAGAGAAAGTATGCACTGAACTCCAAGTAGCTGCCTCCAAAATATCCTTAGTTGCCACCCCCCTTAAAAAGGCTGTTGAAGTTGCAGTAGCCCTAGTGGAATGAGGCCTAATCCCAGCTGGAATCTCCTTGCCATGATGGGAATAACAAAATGCAATGCAAAACCCAATCCATCTAGAAATAGTTTGTTTTGACACAGGCTTGCCCTGAGAACTCAAAGCAAAAGAAACAAACAACTGCTGAGACTGCCTAAAATCCTTAGTCCTGCTCAAATAATAACGCAATTGCCTGTGTACATCTAAAGTGTGCAAAATCTTTTCCCCTTTATTTTGGGGATCTGCATAAAACGTAGGCAAATGAATAGTTTGGTTTAAAGCCACACTAGAAACCACTTTAGGCATAAAGGAAGGATTAGTACGTAATGATACCCTATCCTTATGAAAAATCAAAAAAGGCTCAACCGCCATAAGGGCCTGTAACTCAGAAACCCTTCTTGCAGAAGTAATGGCCAACAAAAAGCAGTCTTCCATGACAAGTATTTCAGTTCAGCAGTAGCTGCAGGCTCAAAAGGTTGTAGAGTAAGTTTCTCCAACACAAAATTGAGATCCCAAGCAGGAGTAGGAGCTCTATGTGGGGGTCTTATATTCTTTGCCCCTCTAAGAAATTGCTTGAACAAAGGATGTGAAAACAATGGTGGGTCACAATCATAGTGAGCTGAAATTGCTGCAGCATGAATCTTAATGGAAGAGAAAGACAAACCTTTGTCCAATAACTCAGTAAGATATTGAAGAGCCACACTCAAATTAGGCTCAAATCTCCAAATTCTTTGCTGCAGTCCAAAATAAAAATCTCTTCCATTTTTCTGCGTACACTTTCCTTGTACTAGGTCTTCTGGCTTCCATAATCACATTTAAAACTTGTTGAGGAAGTTGAGACCTGCTGTCTTTCAAAACAGAATATGCCAGGCTGTTAGATGAAGAGAGTGAAGCTTGACATTGAGCAGACGACCGTCCTTCTGAGACAACAGATGCGGAATCAAGGGTAAAGGCCATGGAGGCTTCTTTACCAGACTCCTCAGTAATGGGTACCAGTGCTGCGAGGCCAATCTGGAGCTATTAAAATCATCCTTGGCTTGTCTTGTCTGACCTTTAGAAGCACCTTTGGAAGAAGAGGCAGAGGTGGAAAGCATACACATGAAGATTTTTCCAACTGAAAGAAAGAGCATCCACTTTCCAAGCTGTGTGATGAAACCTCTTTGTGCAAAACTTTGGCAGCTGGTGGTTTAGTGGAGAAGCGAACAGATCTATGTCTGGAGTTCCCCAGGACACTGTCAACTTTTGAAATACATGAAGATCTAGTTTCCACTCGTGGGGATCCATGATTTGTCTGCTTAACACATCTGCTAAGGAGTTCTGTGCTCCGCAGAAACCTTGCCTGAAGAGTTAGTTGCAAGCTTAGCAGTCTCCCATAAAATCATTGCTTGCCTGCACAATGGGTAAGAATGTGTTCCCCTTGTTTGTTGATGTACCACATGACAGTTGTGTTGTCTGTTAGAATCAACACCTGCCCTGGAAGAAGTAACTCCTTGAAAGCCATTAATGCAAACTGGACTGCTAACATCTCCTTCATGTTGATATGTAGATGCTGTAGTCTGGCAGGCCACTTGTCTTGTATCCACTTTCCATTTAGATGAGCTCCCCAAGCAATGTCTGAGGCATCTGTCGTTAGAATTTGACTCGCCTCTGGCCGGGTCACAGAGAGTCCCTTGTTTAGGTGACATTCCTGAGCCCACCACAAAAATTCCTTTTGAATGCAAGGTATTATTTGAATGACAGTGTCCAAATCCTGGCAGTGCTGTTTCCATACATTTTTGAGATACCATTGTAGCTTCCTCATATGCAGTTTGGCATTGGGAAGCACCAGAATACAAGATGCCATGAACCCTAAGGCTTGAAGGACTGTCCTTGCAGTCAGCCCGGACTGAAGAGATAGTTGATGGAAGTAACTGGAAAGATTCTTTTGTTTGTCCGGGGTTAAAAAGGCCATCTGGGCTGCTGTATTCAGTCTCACACCCAGAAAGCACATGTCTTGAGAGGGTACTAGACTGGACTTTATTTCGCTCACAGAATACCCTAGGCATCTTAGCACTGCTATGACATATTCCAAATGCTGTAGAAGGTCTTCCTTTTCTTGAGCCAGAATCAGGCAATCGCCCAAGTAAGGATAGATTTGAATTCCTTTTAGCCTGAAGTAAGCTATCACTGGAGCCAGAACCTTTGTGAATACTCTGGGCAGTAGATAAGCCAAAGGGCAATGCAGAGAACTGATAATGAGAATTTCCAGCTCAAAACGCAGATACTTTCTGCAACTTAGTCTTATAGGCACATGAAGGTAAGCTTCCTTGAGATCTAAAGTTACCATCCAGTGATCTTTGCCCAGCAGAGGTAAAAGCTGTTGTAACGTCAACATTTTGAACTTGGGAATGTCCAGATAAGTGTTGAGGATAGATAAATCCAAAATTGGTCTCCACGTGTTCCCCTTCTTCGGTACTAGGAACAGGCGAGAATAAAATCCTAGGCCCCTTTCTGGCACAGGAACCGGCTGAATGGCCCCTATTTGGAGTAACTGAGAAATTTGCTTGTGAGCCTCTTGCCTTTGTGGAGGAGGAATGTCTGGCATGCCTTTGAAAGGAGGCAAGGTATGGAAATAAAACCTGTAACCGTGGTGAATGATATCCAGAACCCATTTGTCTTGGGTAATTAAATCCCAATTTTCTTTGAAAAGAGACAGTCTTCCTCCTAGAGGTGCCACCAGGCAAGAAGGCACTGGCAGCTGAAAAGGCAGGTCATTGGGTCTGCTTACGAAAGGACTGACCCCTGCCCTCACCAGAAGTCTGAGCAGGTGAACTCCCTGTCCTAGGCCTAAAAGCACCTTGAGCTCTGCCCCTACCACGTCTAGACCTACCCCTAGACTGGGAATCATAAGCAGGATAAGTCCATCCCTTAGCAGGCCAATTCCTACTAAACTTCGGAGGCTGCACCTGCAAAAAATCCTTAACAGTTTGCATAGACTTAGCCTTGTCCTCCATCTTCTTTAAAACTGCTTCCACAGGCGAACCAAAAGTACAGTTTTGTACCTACCATAAATGTAGATGTTCGAGGATCCACATTGCTGCAGTCCTTACTATTGGGTAGTCCGCTGTCCAGTCGGCCCGAATACCAGAGTATAAGGCTGACGTCGGTCAGGGCGCATTAGACTGACGTCAGTACGTCAGGGTACTAATGCGCATGACCGACGTCATATCCTCAGTCTTTTCTTGCCCCAGATGTCAGAAGACCCTAAAAAGACAAGGCCCAAAATACCTGCACCAAACATATGTACAATATATACAAAAAGATATATACAAAAATATCAGCATATAACCTCACCTACACAACCCCCCCTCAACACACAGGGGAAGGAGGGAGGGTAAATTGGACTGCAGCAATGTGGAGCCGCGAACAGCTACATTTATGGTAGGTACAAAACTGTACTATGTTCTTCGCTCCACATTGCTGCAGTCCTTACTATTGGGTAGAATCCAAAAGCAGAGGTAAGGGAGGCTGGCAAATCATAAAGAAGTAGGAGCTGACAACATGCCTTGCAAAACAGCTGTGGCAAAACCAGCCCTAGACTTAGAGTAGATAGGAAGGTGATAATGCTTAGAGAAAGTATGCACTGAACTCCAAGTAGCTGCCTCCAAAATATCCTTAGTTGCCACCCCTTAGAAATGCTGTTGAAGTGGCAGTAGCCCTAGTGGAATGAGGCCTAATCCCAGCTGGAATCTCCTTGCCATGATGGGAATAACAAAATGCAATGCAAAACCCAATCCACCTAGAAATAGTTTGTTTTGACACAGGCTTGCCCTGCGAACTCAATGCAAAAGAAACAAACAACTGCTGAGACCGCCTAAAATCCTTAGTCCTGCTTAAATAATAACACAATTGCCTGTGTACATCTAAAGTGTGCAAAATCTTTTCCCCTTTATTTTGGGGGTCTGCATAAAAAGTAGGCAAATGAATAGTTTGGTTTAAAGCCACACTAGAAACCACCTTAGGCATAAAGGAAGGATTAGTACGTAATGATACCCTATCCTTATGGAAAATCAAAAAGGCTCTACTGCCATAAGGGCCTGCAACTCAGACACCCTTCTTGCAGAAGTAATAGCCAACAGAAAAGCAGTCTTCCATGACAAGTATTTCAATTCAGCAGTAGCCGCAGGCTCAAAAGGTTGTAGAGTAAGTTTTTCCAACACAAAATTGAGATCCCAAGCAGGAGTAGGAGCTCTACGTGGGGGTCTTATATTCTTTGCCCCTCTAGGAAACTGCTTGAACAAAGGATGCGAAAACAATGGTGGGTCACAATCATAGTGAGCTGAAATTGCTGCAGCATGAATCTTAATGGAAGAGAAGGACAAACCTTTGTCCAATAACTCAGTAAGATATTGAAGAGCCACACTCAAATTAGGCTCAGAAATCTCCAAATTCTTTGCTGTACTCCAAAATAAAAATCTCTTCCATTTTTCTGCGTACACTTTCCTTGTACTAGGTCTTCTAGCTTCCATAATCACATTTAAAACTTGTTGAGGAAGTTGAGACCTGCTGTGTTTCAACACAGAATATGCCAGGCTGTTAGATGAAGAGAGTGAAGCTTGACATTGAGCAGATGACCGTCCTTCTGAGATAACAGATGAGGAATCAAAGGTAAAGGCCATGGAGGCTTCTTTACCAGACTCCTTAGTAGTGGGTACCAGTGTTGCCGAGGCCAATCTGGAGCTATCAAAATCATCCTTGGCTTGTCTTGTCTGACTTTTAATAGCACCTTTGGAAGAAGAGGCAGAGGTGGAAAGGCATACACATGAAGGTTTTTCCAACTGAAAGACAGAGCATCCACTTTCCAAGCTGTGTGATGAAACCCCTTTGTGCAATACTTTGGCAGCTGGTGGTTTAGTGGAGAAGCGAACAGATCTATGTCTGGAGTTCCCCATGACACTGTCAATTTCAGAAATACATGAAGATCCAGTTTCCACTCGTGGGGATCCATGATTTGTCTGCTTAACACATCTGCTAAGGAGTTCTGTGCTCCCGGCAGAAACCTTGCCTGAAGAGTTAGTTGCAAGCTTAGCGCAGTGTCCCATAAAATCATTGCTTGCCTGCATAGAGGATAAGAATGTGTTCCCCCTTGCTTGTTGATGTACCACATGACAGTTGTGTTGTCTGTTAGAATCAACACCTGCCCTGGAAGAAGTAACTCCTTGAAAGCCAGTAATGCAAACTGGACTGCTAACATCTCCTTCATGTTGATATGTAGATGCCGTAGTCTGGCAGGCCACTTGTCTTGTATCCACTTTCCATTCAGATGAGCTCCCCAAGCAATGTCCGAGGCATCTGTCGTTAAAATCTGACTCGCCTCTGGCCGGGTCACAGAGAGTCCCTTGTTTAGGTGACATTCCTGAGCCCACCACAAAAATTCTTTTTGAAGGCAAGGTATTATTTGAATGACAGTGTCCAAATCCTGGCAGTGCTGTGTCCATACATTTTTGAGATAACCATTGTAGCTTCCTCATATGCAGTTTGGCATTGGGAAGCACCAGAATACAAGATGCCATGAACCCTAATGCTTGAAGGACTGTCCTTGCAGTCAGCACGGACTGATGAGATAGTTGATGGAAGTAAAGTGATAGACTCTTTTGTTTGTCCGGGGTTAAAAAGGCCATCTGGGCTGCTGTATTCAGTCTCACACCCAGAAAGCACATGTCTTGAGAGGGTACTAGACTGGACTTTATTTCGTTCACAGAATACCCTAGGCATCTTAGCACTGCTATAACATATTCCAGATGCTGTAGAAGGTCTTCCTTTTCTTGAGCCAGAATCAGGCAGTCGTCCAAGTAAGGATAGATTTGAATTCCTTTTAGCCTGAAGTAAGCTATCACTGGAGCCAGAACCTTTGTGAATACTCTGGGCGCAGTAGATAAGCCAAAGGGCAATGCAGAGAACTGATAATGAGAATTTCCAGCACGAAAACGCAGATACTTCCTGCAACTTAGTCTTATAGGCACATGAAGGTAAGCTTCCTTGAGATCTAAAGTTACCATCCAGTGATCTTTGCCCAGCAGAGGTAAAAGCTGTTGTAACGTCAACATCTTGAACTTGGGAATGTCCAGATAAGTGTTGAGGATAGATAAATCCAAAATTGGTCTCCACGTGTTCCCCTTCTTTGGTACTAGGAACAGGCGAGAATAAAACCCTAGGCCCCTTTCTGATACAGGGACTGGCTGAATGGCCCCTATTTGGAGTAACTGAGAAATTTGCTTGTGAGCCTCTTTCCTTTGTGGAGGAGGAACGTCTGGCATGCCTTTGAAAGGGGGCAATGTATGGAAATAAAACCTGTAACCGTGGTGAATATCCAACACCCATCTGTCTTGAGTAATTAAATCCCAATTTTCCTTGAAAAGAGACAGTCTTCCTCCCAAAGGAGCTGCCAGACGAGAATCTACTGGCAGCTGAAAAGGCAGGTCATTGGGTCTGTTTACGAAAGGACTGACCCCTGCCCTCACCAGAAGTCTGAGCAGGTGAACTCCCTGTTCTAGGCCTAAAAGAACCTTGAGCTCTGCCCCTACCACGTCTAGACCTACCCCTAGACTGGGAATCATAAGCAGGATATGTCCATCCCTTAGTAGGCCAATTTCTACTAAACTTCGGTGGCTGCACCTGCAAAAAATCTTTAACAGTTTGCATAGACTTAGCTTTGTCCTCCATTTTCTTTAAAACTGCTTCCACAGGCGAACCAAACAACACATCCGACTGCAAAGGAGCATCCAAAATCCTTGTCTTAACATGCTCAGCTAAATTCTGATCCCTCAACCAGGCATGCCTGCGAAGGACAGAACTAGTGGCAGCCACCCTCGAGGAGGCCTGTACAGCATCAAAACCACATTGCAAGGAATGCTTACCCACTTGTTCAGACACATGAACTAAATCCAGCAACTCTTTACACTCAATACCTTCCGCCAAAGCATCTACCTTAGATTTCAGTTGTGAAAGGAGATAATTTTGATATTTAAGCATGTGAAACTGACAATTCAACGCCCTCATGGCTAAAGTGGAAGAAGTATACACTTTCTTTCCCCATCTATCCAAAGCCCTTGCCTCTTTATCAGTGGGAACAGGGTTTTTAACCACAGAGGCCTTAACACCTTTAGGTCCCTGAGAAACAGTTTCCGGGTCTGCCCTAGGACTTTTAAAAATATACTTATGAGCTTCAGGCACCCTATAGTACCTATCAGGTTTAACAGGAGCAGGAGGCAAAGAATCAGGGTTCAGGGAAGCCTCTGCAAAAACATCTTCCACCACATTTAACACAGGAGGTATAGCTAAGGGCCTATGCTGGGGCAAAAACAAGAATTCCCTAAGCCTTTTCCTGGAATCAGAGTAATCCTGGCCTTCCCATTTAAAGTGCTCCCTCATGGAATGCAGAGTCTCTGAAAATGAGAAATCCTCAGGAGGAGAAGCTGTAGGAGTGGAATCATCCACATCAGAATCAGAATAAGGAGGATACTCCTGCAAATCTTCCGCAGAAGACTCAGAAGCCTCTGAACACTGTTCAAAACTATCAAACTCCGGTTCCACCCTAGGCCTCTTATCAGGAGGGGGCATAGAACCTCTAATCATAGTAATCAAATCTTCTGCCATTTTAAGCATATGTTTCTTAGGCACAGAACCAGAAATGCTAGGAGAAGCCCCCACTGAAGCTGAACTAGGCCTACCTCTCAAAGAAGTTTTGGCAACAGAAGGAGAGGCTCTAACTACCTTGGGAAGAGAGGGAAGAACAGTTACCTGAGAAGCCCCCTCAGCCTGGCCTACCTCCTGAGAAGGCACATCCTGTAACAGTAAAGTCTCTGCCTGAGACTCCAAAGAAACTCCTGGCAAAACCTCTGGCTCCACTGAGCCTTCTAGAGAACCGACGTCCGGGACTGCCGGTTCATCAACCCTAGGCTTCGCTGTTTTGTCCTTGCGCTTCTTGGATGAAGCGGGCGTCGGAGCATCCGACGGCATTTTATAATTGCAACGCTTCCCAAACACTAACCTGGCACAGTCTAACCGTCTCTTAATAGTGCGCTTGTTAAACCTAGCACAAGAGCGGCATCCAACAACGTCGTGCTCAGGCCCTAAACAAGGTATACACAAGGTATGGTAATCCCTATGAGGTATCTGTTTCCCACAAGAAATACAGTTATTCACTTTTTCTGACATCCGTTAAATACTGAGGCAAGAAAAGCCAAAATGTTCCCCAACGGGTACTTAGCCAACTCTGATTCGGTCTGAAACTCCGGCTTCGGAAATATTTCAGAACGCCAACCTGCACTCGCAAAACTGCTTCTGCATCGGACCATGCGGCAAAAAAGACTGAGGATATGACGTCGGTCATGCGCATTAGTACCCTGACGTACTGACGTCAGTCTAATGCGCCCTGACCGACGTCAGCCTTATACTCTGGTATTCGGGCCGACTGGACAGCGGACTACCCAATAGTAAGGACTGCAGCAATGTGGAACGAAGAACATCAACACATCAGACTGTAAAGGAGCATCCAAAATCCTTGTCTTAACATGCTCAGCTAAGTTCTGATCTCTCAACCAGGCGTGCCTACGAAGAACAGAACCAGTGGCAGCCACCCTGGAGGAGGCCTGCACAGCATCAAAACCACATTGCAAGGAATGTTTACCCACTTGCTCAGACACATGAACTAAATCCTGCAACTCTTTACACTCAATACCTTCCGCCAGAGCATCCACCTTAGATTTCAACTGTGAAAGAAGATAATTCTGATATTTTAACATGTGAAACTGACAATTCAACGCCCTCATGGCTAAAGTGGAAGAAGTATATACTTTCTTTCCCCATCTATCCAAAGCCCTTGCCTCTTTATCAGGAGGGACAGGATTTTTAACAACTGAGGCCTTCACACCTTTAGGCCCCTGAGAGACAGTTTCCGGGTCTGCCCTAGGACTCTTAAAAAGATACTTATGAGCTTCAGGCACCCTATAATACCTATCAGGTTTAACTGGGGCAGGAGGCAAAGAATCTGGATTCAGGGAAGCCTCTGCAAAAACATCTTCCACCACATTCAAAACAGGAGGTATAGCTAAAGGCCTGTGCTGGGGTAAAAACAAGAATTCCCTAAGCCTTTTCCTGGAATCAGAGAAATCTTGACCTTCCCATTTAAAATGCTCCCTCATGGAATGCAGAGTCTCTGAAAATGAAAAATCCTCAGGAGGGGAAGCTGAAGGAGTAGAATCATCCACATCAGAATCAGAATAAGGAGGGTACTCCTGCAAGTCTTCAGCCGAAGACTCAGAAGCCTCCGAGCATTGCTCAAAACTCTCAAACTCAGATTCCACCCTAGGCCTCTTATCAGGAGGGGGCATAGAACCCCTTATCATAGTAATCAAATCCTCTGCCATTTTAAGCATATGTTTCTTAGGCAAAGACCCTGAAGTACTAGGAGAAACCCCCACTGAAGCAAAACTCGGCCTGCCCCTCAAAGAAGCCTTGGAAACAGAAGGGGAGGCTCTGACCACCTTAGGAAGAGAGGGAAGAACAGCCACCTGAGAAGCCCCCTCAGCCTGGCCTACTTCCTGAGAAGATACATCCTGTAACAGTAAAGTCTCTCCCTGAGACTCCAAAGAAACACCTGGCAAAACCTCCGGCTCCACTGAGCCCTCTAAAGAACCGACGCCTGGGACTGTCGGTTCTTCCACTCTAGGCTTTGCTGTTTTGTCCTTGCGTTTTTTAGCCGAAGCCGGTGTCGGAGCATCCAACGGCATTTTATAATTACAACGCTTCCCAAACACTAACCTGGCACAGTCTAACCTTCTCTTAATAGTGCGTTTGTTAAATCTAGCACAAGAGCGGCATCCAACAACGTCGTGCTCAGGCCCTAAACAAGGTATACACAAAGTATGGTAATCCCTATGAGGTATCTGTTTCCCACAAGAAATACAGTTATTCACTTTTTCTGACATCCGGTTAAATACTGAGGCAAGAAAAAACCAAAATATTCCCCAACGGGGTACTTAGCCAACTTTGATTCGGTCTGAAACTCTGGCTTCAGAAACTTTCAGAACGCCAACCTGCACTCGCAAAATTGCTTCTGCATCGGACCATGCGGCAAAAAAGACTGAGGATATGACGTCGGTCATGCGCATTAGTACCCTGACGTACTGACGTCAGTCTAATGCGCCCTGACCGACGTCAGCCATATACTTTGGTATTCGGGCCGACTGGACAGCGGACTACCCAATAGTTAGGACTGCAGCAATGTGGAATGAAGAACATCTGAGTGCTTGGAGTTCTGAAACTCTTCTGGCTGATGTAATAGCCACCAGAAAGAGAGTTTTCCATGATAATAATTTCAAGGAACATGAAGCTGCAGGTTCGAAAGGGGAAAGAATCAAAGAAGCAAGAACTAAATTTAGGTCCCAAGGAGAAGGAGGATTTCTTATAGGAGGTCTGAGAAGAAAAACTCCTTTCAAAAAGGCTTTGCAAAGTTTGTGGGACATTAGGGCAGATTCAGAAATACCCACATGGAAGTTAGAAATAGCTGCCAATTGAACCTTAAGAGTAGATGGAGATGAACCTGCATGGAAGAGTTCAGCTAAAAATCAAGGACTAGTTGGATGGAAGCGGTGAAAGGATCTATGTCCTTTCCTTGTGCCCAATATGAGAAGCGTTTCCACTTACTCAAATAAATCTTTCGAGTGGAAGATTTATGGGAAGCTATCAATATATCTCTAACAGAGTGAGATAATTGAGGAAGCCTGGCTACGGTTGGAATTGGAGGAACCAAGCAGTGAGGTTCAGAGAGGGAGGGAGCGATGAAACTGACCCGACTGGTGGATCAAAAGATCTGGAACTAGGTCCAGATTCCACGGTCGCTCCAAAAGAAATTGATGTAGAAAGGGGAACCACACTTGTCGAGGCCAGTAAGGAGCAATGAGGATCAATGAGGCCTTCTGAGCGATAGCTTTCTGTATTACTTGAGAAATCAGTGGGAAAGGAGGAAATGCATACAGAAGTCCCCGGGGCCAAACTTGGACTAGAGCGTCCCTGCTGGGTTGGCCTGGTAAAGGGAATAGAGTGAAATATTCTCTGCACTTGCTGTTTTGGGGAGTAGCAAAAAGATCGCAGCAAGGCTGACCCCACTTGAGAAAGATTTCTCTCACTACAGAGTCTTTCAGAGACCACTCGTGAGGCATGAGTATAGCTCTGCTCTTCTTGTCCGCAATGTGATTGGACTTCCCGGGGATGTGCGTTGCTATCAGAAAACGCTGAGAAGAAATCGCCCATTGCCACAGTCTGAGTGCTTCTCGACACAGGGGGTATGATCTGGTTCCGCCTTGTTTGTTGATGTACCACACTACAGACATATTGTCTGTCTGGATTGCAATCGTTCCCAAGGGAAGAGAGTCTTGAAGGGCTTGCAACGCTAAAAGCACTGCTCTCATCTCCAGAACATTTATGTGCAAGTGGCATTCGTTTGGTTGCCATGTGCCCTGGACTGTCCTGCCCTGATAATGCCCCCACCCGATCAGGGAGGCATCCGTTGTCAGAGTAGCAACCGGAGGAGGTGGAACAAATGGTCTTCCGACAGGAGCTGGGGAAGACATCCACCACATGAGATGCTTTTTGCACGCTTGCGTGATCATAATGGTGTGAGACATTGGAAGTTCCTGGTATGACCATTGAGTAAAAAGCATCCACTGAAGGATCCGCATGTGGTATCTGGCCAATGGAAGGAGAGGTATGGCCGCTGCCATGATTCCCAACACCTTTAGAACTAACCTGGCTTTGACTCTGTTGTTGTTGAGAAAAAGTGACACCAATTTGTTAATGTCTGATATCCTTTGGTTCGTTAGCCTTGCAGACATGTTTATAGTATCTAAATTTGCGCCTATGTAGGTAATAGTACGACAAGGCGACAACACAGACTTTTCGCAATTTATTGAAATACCCAGTTTTTGACAAACGCGAAAAGTATAATCTCTGGCCATCAGAAGGAGATGCTTGGTGGGAGCTGTGAGAAGCCAGTCGTCCAAATATGGAAACACCTGGAATCCTTGTCGTCTCAGGTGAGAAGCTACCACTGCCATGCATTTGGTAAACACCGGGGCAGTGGTGAGACCAAAGGGCAGGGCCCTGAACTGAAAATGACTGGTTCCCAGCCTGAAGCGGAGGAATCTTCTGGAGCGCCTGTTCATTTTATGTGATAGTACGCATCCCGAAGGTCTATAGAGCACATCCAGTTTCCTTTGCCCAAAAGGGGAAGAATGGATTGCAGCGTGACCATCCGAAATCTTGTTTTCTTGACTGATTTGTTCAAGACACTGAGATCCAAAATCGGTCTCCAGTCCCCTGTTTTCTTTGGAACTAAAAAGAACCTTGAGTAGATTCCGGATCCTTGTTGGTCTGCTGGCACTGACTGAATTGCTCTTTTGCAAGCAGCTTTGAAATTTCCAAAGCTGCTATATCCCTTTGAGCGGTGGAACATCTGGAAGGGATTTTTGACTGATTTGGAAAGCGAAGAAAGGGGATAGAATAGCCTTCGAAATGATGGACTGTACCCATTTGTCTTGAGTCAGGGATAGCCAGGCTTCTGGGTACAGTGACAATCTTCCCCGACTGCCTCCGAGGATGGGCAGTCGAGCAACACCGCAGGGATGCTGAAAGGGCTTGTCAGGAAAGGCTTCCCGATTGCCCTGGTTCTGCGGACCCCCTGCCCCTAGGCGGCGTCTACCATTGTTATTCCCACCTCTGCCTTTGGTAGGAAAACGACTCTGTCGTCCGGCTAAGTCCCTTGAGATTGTTTACGGAACCACATCTTCCCACCCTTCTGGCCTTTGTGGTAAGGCCTAGATGGAGTCGAAAATCGGACTCCGACGGCAGAAAGGGTCTTGCCATCAGTCTCGCACCTAGTCAGGGTTTCTTTCACTTGAGGACCAAAGAGAGATGATCCATCAAAAGGGGAGTTCGTGAAAGACGCCTTGAAAGGGTCCGCAAAATTGCATAGCCGCATCCAGGCGTGCCTACGTAGGGCTACACCTGTCCCTGCGGCTCTGCTCGCTCCATCGGCCGCATAAGAGAGGAGGCGCATGGAGGAGTTGGATATGGAATTAAGGGTAGCCAGCTGCGTGTTCATTTTTTCTTGGAAACCCGCAGCTGTAGGATCCTTTAACATTTCACTCGCTTCCTTGATCAAGTCCCTTTGAAGACGAGTGAAATGGCACAGGTAATTCAGCTTAACGCATGGTAAATGTCGCTGAGGAGAACATCCGCTTCCGCATCTATCCATGGACCTAGATTCCTTGTTAGGTGGATGGACAGGCACTGAAGGATCAGCCAGTTCCTTCTTTGTGGCAGCAGCTACCACCATAGCATCCACAGAAACTCCTTTTGATAAAAATTGCTTGTCTGATGGAGCTGTGATGAATTTAGAGGGTCTCCTGGGAGTGGGGTCTACTGAATCAGGAGCCGCCCATGCCTTCTTAGCAACCACCTGCATGAGGGGGTCGAAGGGGGGGGGGGACACCCAGGAGGTGGAAGGACGAGAGCCAAACGCCTCAAGATACACAGATTCGTCCTCCGAAGGGTTGAGGGCTGGCCAATTTCCCCTCTGTTTCAGGATCTCCAGAATGTCTGCAAATGTGACATCTTCAGAAGGCGAACGGTGGGTACCCTCAGAATCATCCAGATCTGTGTCTGACGTGATAGACTCAGGTGAGTCAATGTGTTTCCTCTTGCACTTCCTCTTCCGAGGGGGCTCTTCTGGGAAATCAGGAGAGGCCTCGGAAGAGGATGAAATCCCCACAGGGGGCTCCTGAGGAGCTGGCTCTCTGCGGTCCGGGATGAGGGAGTGAGTCGACTTACCCTGAGGCAGCATAGAGGGAGGGGCGGACGGAGCCGACTGTGGAGTAGAGCCAGGCTCTAACACACTCCGCATGACCTTGAATGCACCCCTGTCAGGCAGAGCCAGAGGTCCCCGCTCCGAGGAGCTAAGAACCCCCCTTGGCACCGACAGTGATGGCTCCGAGGTCGATGTCGGAGCCGAACTCACTGCCAAGCCCGAGAGGGAGAGGGGGGTCGGACAAGGGTCCGATGCCACTCACCCCCTCGGAGCCGACGAGGGAAGTCCGGCGCCGAGATTCTTCCAAAGAAGAAAACGGAGCTGATGACGGAGCCGAAGACAATTGTCTCGGCTCCGAAGTAATCACAGTCTCGGTTCCGACGTGACCCGGCTCCGAACTCAAGAGTCGAAGGAGGAAAAAGTTGATGGACCAGGGCAGGCACCGACTGATGAGTCGGGCTCTGAAGCATCTGGGCTAGTGCCTCGGACTTAAGTAGTCGACTCACTACCCTCTGAAGGTCATGATCGGACAGCCTCGATGACCTAGAGGAATGAGACCTTTGGCTCCGTTCAGACAGCAGGGGAGATCCTGGAGCCGAATGAACGGAGCCAAGAGATGGTGACCTAGACCTCTTTCTAGTTGTCGGCTCCGAAGGTCTGGTCGGAGCCGACACGGGTACCTCAATAACCTCGGCTCCAGCCGGAGCCGAGAGAGCCACACAAACTGTGGACTGAGACTTATCGGCTCCAGCCGGAGCCGATAAAGGCAAAGGTTGAGCAACCTGAGGTCTCGGCTCAGAAGCCGGAGCCGAAGACCTCGATGCCTTAGAGGGCTTCCTTGTTGAAACAGACAGGGAATCCTCTGGCTTCAGTAAGCCTCTAAGAATTAATTTGTTTTTTCTTTCCTGCAGGACCCTGGGGCTGAAGCCATGGCACACAGCACAGGAGTCCTGCAGGTGCAAAGGCCCCAGACAATAGACACAAGAAGTGTGAGCGTCTGTCAGAGACATTTTCTGACAGCACGCATCACACTTCTTGAATCCGGAGACCTTTGCTTCTTTAGACATTTCCCTAACTGACAGGTGTACACAAACACACACCCAAACACACAAGTTATACCCTGTCAGGAAAAATAATAATTTTAGTAGTGATACTAGAATTTAAAGTACACTAAAATTAAAGTAAACTACAAGAAACACAAACACTCCACTAGGGAAGGGAAGGCCTAAGGGCCCAAAGGAAGAACCAAAGGTTCTTTGGTAAAGAAACGGAAAATTTAGGGTCGGGGATAAAGTTTTGTAATCTACACTAACTAAGAAGAAATTTAACTTAAAAAAGGGGTTTAAAGAGTAACTTTTAGAAGAAAGTTTAACACTCACCAGGAACCGGTAGAAGCAACCAACCTCGAAGCTGTAGCGGCAAACGAGATCTGAGGTAACTCTCGCCTAGCATTGTGGGATATAAGGGGAGCCTCGAGCCGGTGAAACCAACTCTCAAGCTTTTAGAGTGGCCGAGTCGGAGCCGAGGTCGGCTCCGAACCCATCCAGCAAGAATGAAGGCGAGATAGACAACTTAACATCTTTTGTTCTATGCAGATAGAAATGCAATTGTCTATGTACGTCTAACTGAAGTTTATACTCTGCCTTCTTGCAGACGTAATGGCAACCAATAGTGCTGTCTTCCACGACAAAAACTGTCACATGATGATGCAGGTTCAAAGGAAGGTAGAATCAATAGAGATTAAACAAAATTTAGGTCACATGGTGCTGGAGGTCTTAGTAAAAACTTACCCTTTAAGAATGCCTTACAAAGTCTGTGGGAAACAATTTTTAGTCCCATTCCTCGTTATGATAGTTTGATATAGCAGCTAACTGAACTCAAATCGTAGCCGCTGCTGCACCTTCATTAAAAATCTAAGACTGCTGTTATAGGGGCAGTAAAAGGATCAATGTGGTTGTTTGAAGCCCAGCGGGAGAATCAAATCTCTTCCATTTACTAGACTATAATTGCCTGGTTGATGCCTTATGAGACAAAATCAATAAATGTTTTACTGCAGGGGAAATATCAGGGAGTCAGGCTATATGTGGAACTGGAGCAGCCAGGCTGTCAGTTTGAGAGTTTGTATTGATGGATGGAGCATTCCCGACAGATGAGTAAGATGGTCTGGAACTGGGTCCAGAATCCACAGCTCCTACTGGAGATGGAGCCACAGAAAAAGAAACCAAATTTGACAAGGCCAGTATGGTGCGATGAGTATTACCCTGCTTCTCAATGTGCTAGCTTTCTGAAGGACCTTCGGTATTAAGGGAAGGGGGGGGGGAGTGTAGAGGAGATCTGGGGGCTAATCATGTACGAGTGCATCCCTTGGTGACTGCCCCAGAGGGGGGATCAGGGCAAAGTAGCTGCTGCGTTTGGCATTCATGCACATGGTGAAAATGTCGCACCAAGGCTGGCCCCACTTGCGAAAAAGTTATTCCGCAACTTCTTGTTTTAGGGACCACTGGTGAGGCATCAGAATATCCCTGCTGAGTTTTGTCTGCTATCACACTGGACTTTCCCCGGGATGTGCTTTGCTGTCAGAAAGCATTGTGAACAGACTGCCCACTGCCATACTCTGTGTGTCTCGTGACATAGGGAGTAGGATTTGGTTCCTCCTTGTTTATGTACCACACTACTGACATGTTATCTGTCTGAATTGCAATTGTACCTAGTGGAAGGGAGTCCTGGAATGCCTGCAACGCCAAGAGCACCACTCTCATCTCTAAGACATTGATATGCAAGTGGTTTTCATGTTCCTGCCAAACACCTTGGACAGTCTTTCCCAGATAATGCCCCCCCAGCCTATCTGGGAAGCGTCCGTGGTCACTGTGACTGCCGGTTGCAGTAAGACAAATGGTCGGCCTAAAGTCAATCGAGTTGAATGAAGCCCACCAGTGCAGATCTTTCTTGCAGGATTCTGTTATGATAATCTTGGGGGACAATGGTAGATTCTGCATGGACCACTGGGAAGAGAGCAGCCACTGAAGAACTCGCATATGTAGAAGAGCTAAAGGTACCAAAATTATTGCAGCTGCCATGGTACCCAAAACTTTTAAAGCAATTCTCGCTTGTACTTTCTTCTTGGATAAGAGGTTCTTGATTTGATGATGCAAGGTTTGAATCCTCTGGGGGGGGGGGGGGGGGGGGGTTGGCCGACATTTTTCTTGTGCCTAAGTCTGCCACTATAAATACAATATGCTGTGATGGCAACAAGGTAGATTTTTCGAAGTTTATTGTAATGCCTAGCTGAGAGCACAGATGAATGGTTGTGTCCCTTGCTCATTAGTAGTTGCTTGGTGGTGGCGGTTAGGAGCCAGTTTAAATATGGAAACACCCAGAATCCTAGCCACCTCAAGTGAGCTGTAACTACTGCCATGCATTTGGTGAGCACTCTGGGGGCTGTAGTGAGACCAAAGGGCAGAGCTCGAAACTGGCAGTGACTGGTTCCCAGCCGAAAGTGCAAATGTCACCTGGATCGCCTGTCCATTTTTATGTGGTAGTATGCATCCTGGAGATCTATACAGCACATCCAATCATCTTTCTCCAGAAAGGGGAATATCGACTGCAGTGTTACCATCCGGAACTTTGACTTCTTGACGGACTTGTTTAACCTGCTGAGATCCAAGATGGGCCTCCAAGTCCCCTGTTTTCTTTGGAACTAAAAAGAAACCTTGAGCAAGTTCCGGATCCAATAGGGTCTGCGGGGACATTTTGGATGACTCTTTTTTTTTTTAGCAACTTTTGTACCTCTGAAGTTGCATAATCCCTTTGACTGGGTGGAACATCTGGGACTTGTTGTTCTTCTAATGGGGGAGAGAAAAAGTGTATGTGATAGCCTCTGGATATGATTGCCTGTACCCAATTGTCTTTTGTTATTTGTAGCCAGGTGTGTGTGTACAATGACAAGCGACCCCCGAATGCCTCCAGAGACGGACAGGCGGGCCTCCTCTCAGAAGCACTGAAAGGGTTTTCCAAGGAAAGAATCCCTGTCACCCTGGTTCTGCGGACCCTCTCTGCCATGTGGTCAGTGTCTTCCATTGTTATTTACCCCACTGTCTCGGGGGGGAGCAACATCACGTGTGTCCAGGAAAGCTCTTTGTGACTTACAGAACCACATTTTTCCACCCTTTGGACCTTTGGGATAAGGTCTAGTAGGGAGGGAGAAACGGACTCCAACGGCAGACAGTTTTTCCCTCCTACTTGCACCTAGTTAAGGTCTCTAACTTTGGGCCCGAACAAAGGCTAGCCATCAAAAGGGGCTTTAATAAAGGAAGACTTGATGGGTTCTGCGAAATTGCATAAGCACATCCAGGAATGTCTTCTTAAGGAAATTCCTGTACCCGCTGCCCTATTCGATCCATCGGCCGCACAGGAAATAAGTCACATGGAGGAGTTTACCACAGAGTTTAAGGTGGGAGGTTGGAATGAAACCTTATCCAAAACCCTTGCATCTACAGTACCTTGAATGATATCTCCTAGGTCCTTCAGGAGATCCCTTTGTAGTCTGGTGAAATGGGTCAGGTAGTTCAGCGATCTAAAGGTAAAAGCCACTGATGAAAACACAAGCTTTCCATATGTGCCTATCGTTCGAGATTCTTTATTCAGAGGATGAACAGATGAGGAAGTTTCTGACAATTACTTCTTTGTGGCTGCCGCCACCACCATAGCATCCATTGGGACAACCTTGCTAAGGAACTCCTTTTCTGAAGGCACTGTGATGAATTTGGCCTCCTGGGAACAGGTTCCACTGAATTCGGACAGCCCCACACCTTTCAACTAACTACATTTATTAAATGGTCGAAAGGCAGAGACACCCAAGAAGTGGAAGGGTGAGACCCAAAAGCCTCCAGGTACACCGACTCGTCCTCAGAAGGGATGGTGGGTTTCCAGCCACCTCTCTGTTTAAGGATCTCTGCAAAGGAGACATCCTCAGAAGGTGACCGTGAGGACCCTTCTGACTCGAGGTCGGTGTCTGAGGTGATGGACTCCTCCGGGGAGTCAAGGTGCTTCCTCTTGCACAACCTCTTCTGAGGAACCTCCTCAGAGGTGTACTCTGGACAGGTTTCGGAAGAGAGATAGTTTCACCCGCTGAGGCATCCTGGGGCTGAGGGTCTCTACACTTGGGTGGGAGTAATGGCACTGAGATTGACACTGGCACTTTTGGGGGAAGAGTACTTTGATCAGCGAGCGGAGCAGTTTGAGGTGACAGCACTCTCTTCATCAGCTCGAAAGCCCCCTCACTCCACTCCGAGGAACCAGAAAACTGACCCCGAAGCAGAGCAGTTGGCTCCGAAGCTGATGTAGGAACAGAGCTCAACTGCGCTGAGGCCCTGAGAGGTAGAATTGGGTTGGACAGCTGTCCGATGCGACTCCCCTCACTGGACCCGATGGGAGAACGTCAGCTCCTAGACGCCTCAAAATTCAATGGAATCGAGGAAGTCGGAGCAGTTGTCGGAACCAAAGATCCTGTAGTAGGTCTTGGTTCTGACAGTTTTGCTGTTATCGGGTCCAAGCTCTCCAGCTCCAAAACCCCAGATCAGGTCGGAGGAGGAACCAAAGAAGGGGAAGTGGTCTTTGTCAGCTCCGGTTGTCTCTGGGTTGGACTAGATAAAATTTTAGCTAGCGCTGATGTCTGTAGGAGTCTCATCACAACCTGCTCCACATCATTACCTGATAAACTGGAACTCTATTGGCTCCGAAATCACAACTGGTGCTGAAGAGGGAGATTTTTCGGAACCAAGGGCCTTTGGTTCCAAGGTAGTTTCTTTAGCCAATTTTGTGGGTGGCTCCAAAGATGACACCGAAGATGAAGTCCTTTTCCTCAACTTCTCTGATCTAGAAGAAGGGGATTTGTCAGTAGATTTAGTGCTCCGAGTCCCTTCTAAAGTCTCTGCAAAGGGGTTTTTTAACATACCTCTGACAATCAACTTATTTTTACGCTCCATTAACACTCTGGAGCTAAAGACGTGACAAAAAGAACAGGACTCCTGTAAATGAAGGGCACCCAAACAGTACTTACAACTTGTATGCCCATCTGTCAGAGATATCTTCTGACTATACTTGTCGCATCTCTTGAAACCCAAGGTTTTGACTCTTTGGGATCCTTTGACAGGTTTTATAGACACACAACAACCAAAAAGAAAAAAACAGAGAAACAGTTAACCGTCTCAGCAAGTCTCTCTGTTTTTTTTTTTTTTTTAAATAGGTTTTCAACCATCTAAGCAAGAGAAAAGAGAAGTTCCCTAACTAAAATGAACTGCTCCTATCAACAGGGAAAATTTAAGGAATAAAGAAAAAAACAATAAAGGGGTATGGCCCTCTAAATTAAACAGGCTGCAGGGAGCCCTCTAACTTAAACGAGCTACCCTGTAAGATATTAACCAAGCTCTCTAACTAAAAACAAGCCGGGATAGGGAAGGTTCAATATAACAGGCCTAGAGAAAGACGACGGCCAACACAAGAACCAGCAAACAGTAGTGAACTAAGCAAACACAACTAAAAAGGTATCTCAAAGGTTGAACAACAACAGGAAATACTAACTTTCATCAAAATAGAGCAAAAAGGAGCAAATATATATAAAAATTATTTCCACTTAGCCAGAGCCTGCATGGAAGTTACCCGATCTTACTTAGTGGCAAACAAGATCTGAGTAATCTTCCCTGAGGATCATGGGACAGGGTATAGTCACAAGCCGCTGGAAACTCTCGAGCTCTTAAATAAGGCTGAGTCGGAACTGATTCTCGGTTCCGAACTTAACCAGTAATGAATGGAGGCGTGATAGGACAACACAACATCATTTATTTACATGTCTTTGTTTGCGGAGAAAGTCCGACTGGGTAATACCCATTTTCAGAGGAGGCCAAGGGAAAAAAGCTCCATTGCATAAACTGCATTATACTAAGTTCCAGTTAACCACACAGTAGTTACACTTCTATTTATATTTATACACAAACAGTACATTTATACATTCTAAGATTTTACAGAAGTATAAGTTACTAGAGTCCACTTGCAACTTAGCGGATTGTAGAAGCAGCAGTTATGTACAAAAATTTGTCATTTCAGTGACAGGTTGAGAGTAAGTCTGTTTAAGAAGAGTATCTGAAGAGTATCATACGGTGCAGGACCAGAATTAGTTAAGATGTTGTTTAAGCAGTGGTTTAAAACTATTGAGTTTGTCAGACATTTTTATTTGTGTGAGGATATTACTCCAGAGTTTAACAATGTACTGGCAGTACAGCCATCCTCTTGCAACATTTGACTTACTTGTAAGTAATAAGAATTTAACAGAGCGGAGATCCCTTGCTGGACAGCAGGGCAGTCATAAGTTTTGTAATGCAGGGGATTTTTCTGAATGATGAATAAGTTTGTGTGCTGTAGTTAGTTGTGAATATGTTAGGTAATAATGTAATTCAAGACAGTTTATTTGCTTTAAACTGTGACTATCGTGGGTCCTATCAGGGAGACTGGTGGCAAATTAAGTTATTTTTCTGTAGCAGGAGGCAAGTTTCTTTCTTTGAGAATTACTTAAGTCTGTTAGGACAAGAGCAGTGTATCAGAGAGTCAGCAATATGAAGGTGGTGGCTGAAGTCTTTCTTGCAGTATCTGTAAGCAATATAGTGATCCTATAATGAGAGCTTAGTTTCTGATGTGTAGATTCAGTGGTGTACAGTATACGCTGGTCATATTTCAGAATGTCATCTATTATAACACCTAGAAGTTTACTGTAAGTTACAGTTTCAATAACGGTATTATTTGCTGGTTAAAGACTGCTTCAGATTTTGCTTCTGATTCTGGCAATTTTTTGAAGTAAAAAGCATTAACTTACTTTTCTTGGGGTTGAGTATGAGGTTTGATGCTTTCAGCCAGGTTTCTACAGAGCAGAAAGATTTTCAGTGTAATGTCTTGGAGCTTTTTTATTGTTGAGGTTGCACATATTAATGTTGAGTTGTCTGCATACTGAACTAAACTAGCACATTGAGTGGAAGTGTGGAGGTCATTAATAAATATGTTAAACAGGAGAGAACCAGGATAGAGCCATGAAGGACACCTGTGGTAACTGGTTGAAATAGGTTTATTACCATTTAACAGCTCGCTGCCTTCCAGACAGGTAACTAAGAAACCACAGCAACCAATATTGTGAAAGTCCTATTCAGGAGAGCTGAATGAGCAGCTGCTGGTGCGAGACAGTATCAAATGCCTTTGACAAGTCTAAGAACATGGAGGACACAAACAGACCATTATTTCTAGTTGGTTTATTATACTGGAAAAATGTAGTAGTGCAGTAGTGGTGCTGTGCTGGGGCCTAAAGCCTTGCCATGTTTCTGAGAGCAGGTTATTAGAGGTTAGGTACTGCATCAGCTGCATATGGATGCATTTCTCTAATATTTTGGAAAGGGGGGACAGAATCACTATTGGTCTGTAGTTATTAATCTCTTATGATGTGCCACCTTTGAGCAGTGGTATGATGTAGGATTTTTTCCACAGTGATGGGATGCATCTTTCTGCTGTGGACCTATTAATTAGTAGGGACACAGGGAAGGCTATGACTTCTGCGGCCATTTTTAGGTAGTGTGATGGTAGTTGGTCTACAGCTATGGAAGTAGTTTTTAGTATGAGGAGCAACTTCATTATGAGTGAGGTAGATACTGGACTGAAACTGAAGAGATGTGGGTGGTTTCGACTGGACAGAGGTAGAGAGAGGGGCCAGATGATTTAGTATCCAAGAGAGAGAATACTGATTGTATAAAGTAAGAATTAAACTGGGTGAGGATTGAGTCTGTCATATTGTCTGTTTTTAGAGATGGAGTGGTGATCTTGCCAGAGTGGAGTGGTTTATTTAGTGATAACCGAAAATGTTTTGAGTGATTTTCATGCTCGTCTTGTAGGTTGGTATAGTATGTTTACTTATCTTGTTTGAAATGGAGTTTTGCAAAGTTTCTAAGACTTCTAAATTGCTGGAAGGCATTTGGAGTACTATTTTTATACCAATTTTTCCAGGCTTTATCCCTTTTCATCATGATTTTTTGTTCCTTTTGTCAGCCACAGTGTGGGGTTGGACTTTACTCATCACATACTGGTGCTAGATTATTTAAGGTCTGTAAGAATATGTTACTTAAGTGTTCTACAGCAGTATCTAGTAACATTGTTGGAAGTACATAAAAGTTATGCTGTTTCAGTGTTTCACTGAAAACATCTTTGCTGAATTGGTTGCATTTCATATTTGATTATAGATAACATGTTTATCTAGGTAATGGTGAGTTCTAATGGCATATTGTATGTGATCACTTATGCTATCATCTGAGAGGCAGCCTGCTTTTATCAGTTTGTCTGGTTTGTTTGGAATAATCCAGTTTAATGTGGAGTTTCTCCCTGAAGTTTTGCTGACTGTAGTAGATGTGGTTATTAATTGTTTGTTGTACACGTTTATGGATTCAGTGGGAGTAGTGGAATTTATGAGTTGCCAGTCTACATTTAAGTCTACAAGTGTTACAGCTTCATGGCTTCACGGCCTTCTTCACACATGTCCGCAACCTCAAAGGAAGCACCCAGATCTGTTCAGAACTGGTGGTCAAGGACACCACATATACAAATGCTGTAGATATAGCAAACTTGCTGGCTTTCAGACTCAGCGAAAATTTTACCCCTCTGTCCCCCCATCAGTAAATCAGGACATCCCCAGTACCTGTCCCCTCCCCCTTATTTCTATGGAGCAGGTAATCACTGTCTCTCAAAGGCAAAAAATACAGTCTCCATGAAACCCGATAACATTCCAGGCTGCATCCTACGTAAACTCAGGCAGGAACTTGCAGCACCATTAGGCACCCTATTCAAGCAAAGCCTGGGTACTGGCTTTGTCGCAGCTGAGTGGAGGACAGCTACCATAATCCCTTTACAAAAAGGTGGAGCGTCCACTGATCCGGGAAATTATAGACCCATCAGCCTAACTAGCCTGATCTGCAAGGCCATGGAATGGATTATCATGGACCTCATTAACAAGGACATTGGCAACCTCCAAACACTTGATCCCACACAGTTTGGCTTTGTCAAGGGGAGGTCATGTCTGATAAATTTGGTCGACGTTGAGACAGTCACCAAACCCATGGACGAGGGGAAGATGGTGCACACTGCCTACCTTGACCTGGCCAAAGTCTATGACACTATTCCCCAATTGGGCATAATAGATAAACTCTCTCAACTAGGCATCAATCCATATGTTACCAGATGGGTAGCAAACTGGCTCACTGACTGAACCCACATAGTCAAAATAGGGGAAGCCACCTCAAGCAGTAGACCCGTAACAAGTGGCGTACCCCAGGGTTCGGTCTTGGGGCCTCTGTTATTTTGGACATACTTTTCTGAGGTGCATGCCAAAACCAGTGGGCTATGGATAACCAAGTTTGCAGATGACTGCAAGCTGGGTGCTGTCATCAGTTCCAATAGTGATGCGGACATCCTCCAAAAGGGTCTCACGCAGACAAATGACTGGTGCCAGAAACATGGCCTCAAGCTGAATACCAAAAAATGCATCATCATCCCCTTTGGGGAGAGTGACATCCTCACAAATTATCACATTAATAACCACGTCCTAAGCACCCAATCAGTTGTGAGGGATATGGGCACCTAGGTGGATAGCAACCTGACTTTTGACTACCAAGTTGCTTCCATTGTATGGAAAGCCTTCTACATAGCCCACCTCATAAGTAAGGGTATCTCATCCAGGGACAAGGAGGTCATAATATCCCTGTATTCTTCCCTTATAAGGCCCATTATGGAGTACAACGCCCCTTTCGGCATGTACCTTGCAAAGCACATGCAGCAGCTGGAGAGACCACAGAGGTTCCTCACCAGGAGAAATTCAGGGCCTCAAATGTCTACCATACACGGGTCTATATCACCGTATATAAAAAATAAAATGTCGAATGTTCACAATAGCAAAAGTGCTGAAATGTCGAGGGTCTGTTTTTGAGATTGCTGTACAGTGAAGATTGGGATATTTGCCCTTTCCTCACTGCAGTGCGATCTCGGAGTTGGAATATATATTTAGCGGGGGTGGGGTGGGGGGCACAGCCCCCCCAGAATAAAGAGTTTGAATTTCGGCATTTTTGGTCTTGTGAGCGCTCGACATTTTGCGTCTTCGATGCGGTGATATAGACACACCATACACAGGCTAAAAGCCCTATCCCTCTACTCGTACAGACGCCTTAGAGGTGACCTCTGTCTGGCATACAAGGCAATCACAGACCCCACCTTGATGGGACTGCTGCATATCCGCAAGTCAAGCTCCATTCGAGTAACCTGCATGCTCAACCTCAACCTGGTCTGTGACATCAAGACTTGTTGGCGGGACAGATTTGTGTCTCACAGACTCACCCATCTATGGAAAGGACTCCCTCTCCATATCAAGCAGAGTACCTCTTTTTAAGCGCAACCTGGATAACTGGATGAGAAACAGAAAATATACTCCTGGGATTCCACCAGTGTCCCTGATGACCAGGGGTATTGGGTGCTGATTTGTCTAAACATGAGCTAAATCCTTGTCTAGGCTTATAAGGGCCTCAAGGCCAATACCAGGAAATCTCCATTGATCCTACGGCTAATTGGTTGGGATATCCAGTACAGGATGTTTTCAGCAGTATCAATGTTATTCTTTGGTGGTAAATAAATTGCTGTTAAACATACAGTTTTCTTACTGTTGACTTTAGGAGTGCTATTAGAAGTTCAGCATTGTTAAATATGGGCATTTCCTGTGGAAGTAAGGTGATGGTTAGTGAATTTTAATACACGATCATTATGCCACCTGCATGCTTGTTTTGTCTTCATGCCCAAGTGTATTGTACCCTTGGGGGGGGGGGGGGGGATCTCATTATCCTTTACTACTATTTTTTTTTTTAAACCAGGTTTCAGTAGCTATGACTACATCAGGAGTGTATGTGGCAAGGTAGGGATATTTGCCATGGATCTTAACAGCAATCTTTCTAAACACGTTCGTATTATTTGTTTTATTTATTTATTTTACATTTGTTAACCGGGAAATTCCAACTGGACCAGGTCCATTTTTAGCGGAGGCCCGGGGAGAAAAGCTCCAGCATCAAGTTATACAAATACAGTACATCCAGCATAATACACAAAACAGGTTACATCATGTATGCTGAGCATAGTAATATAAAAAGAAATTAATAAAAACACTCCAGGTAAAAGAAGATATAGAACATAGGTAAAAGACAATGTCAGTTACGGTACATCCAGCATAATACACAAACAGGTTTTATCATATATATGCTGAGCATAGTAATATAACAAGAAATTAATAAAACACTCCGGGTAAAAGAAGATACAGAACATGGGTAAAAAGGCAATGTCAGTTATACATTGGTGAGAAGAAAATTTATCAAGTAAGATTCTATAGTTAAAAGTACCCTTTCAGATGACCAAGCCTACAGGGGGGATAAGAGATCCAGCATGTGATCAGAGAGGAGTTTGGGGGAGTTAATAGTATTACTATAAATAATATAATAATAATAATAATAATATAATTGGATAATAGTATTATCCAAATACTCTATTATTTTCTCTTTAGCACTCTCCAGTTGTGTCTCTTCTTGTTCTGCAAGTTTCTCCTTATTCTGCAATACTTTAACCTTTGTCAACTCCTCTAAATAATTCCTATTACTTCTTAACCATATCTCTTTCTCTTTTATTTCTACCTTATATTTCAACTCCATTTTCATTTTTCTTGCTCACTAGCTATTCCTTCTGAAGAAATTTCTATCTTCTTTAATAACTCTAGAATAATTTCCACTATCCATGCCTTAAATTCCTCCCTTTTAACAGGTAGGTGAAGTGCTTGTGTCTCATTTTAATTCATTACCCTGCACTTCTATCTTACTTTTTCTTGGCGCATGATCTCAAACAGTTATTGGACCTGTGGTGAAGCTTTCAATCAAATGTATGTTTCTGTGAAAAATAACTTCTATCAAGTCTAACCCAATTACTGCACCTTGTAGAGTAATATATAAATTCTGTCCGAGGTCCTTCTGCTTAAGTCACATCTTTCATATTTTCACACATTTCTTTAGAAATCTACCTCTTCTGCTGTAAAAGCTGATTATTTCAAGCAAAATTGTCTTAAGCTCAGTAACAGCAGTTTTTGATGGAATATAAATAAATACCAGTGCAATCCACATCCCTTGCAAGCAGCTCCTTACTACCACAAATCTACCATTATTGTATTTGGGTTTTTTCTTCTTCTATTACTACTGGAGCCCTTTTAGCAATCAATATTATTCATTGGGTCAGAGGTAACTACTAGGCTAACTGCCCTTGTGGGGCCATCTTAAGCCAAGCCAATTTTCCTTTCAAAAATGAGAATCAAACCCTGTACCTTGTATCTTTGAGGTAAACACTTTAACCATTATTCCAAACCCTCCCCCTTTCCTTGGTCTCTGACATTCTGCTAAACCTCCAGCCTGAAATCCTTTTCTTTGCCAGATTCACATGCTCATTTGCCTTCTAAATGCATTCCTGCAGCACTGCCATTTTCCTCTGCATTTTTTAATTTTCTCTGCAATTCTTAATATTATTCAATACTCTTTTCCTTTTTGTCTATACCATTTATGTTCCAAGATAATATGGATAAGGTAGCCATTGTGATAAAAAGCTAATGTTCCCACCTAATATCGGTGATAGTTTATTGAATGTGTATTTCTAGCTTTTGCCTATATACACACATTAATGCTTATTAGGCTGATCTTTTATACAGCTGTCTGTTAACATTTCCATTTGAACCTATGCCACATTTTCAAGACGTTTTGTTTTAAGAGACACCCTCAGACAAAAAAGTGAATACATGTTTCTCCCCATCCCGTTAACTTAGAACACACAAATAAAACTATGTACATCTTCACAAAATCAAGTTTAGCCCCAGATAGGAATAACTGTCCCAAATTGACACACACGCATCATCTAACCAAAAATTAAGATTACCTATGTTAAAGTGCATGTTACATACAGCCTGTGCTTAAACTTACACAAAATGGTGTATGTTCTTTTCTTATCTCTACTTCTGTTCAGGATGTGAAAAAAATAAGCACTCACGATTCTAGAAAACATTAATCTTTAGACCTAAGGAAAAAAGCATTGGTTATCTTTTAATAAAAATTAACTGTGAAATGCTGTTTTAAATTTATTAAAGTACTGTGACTGCTAGGAATACTGCTATCTCTTATTCACGTTCCAACTTTATTTTGCACTAAACTGCTTGCCATCGAACCTTTAAATTATGCATTTCCCTAAGCAAGAACTGCTCAGAACTCTCAAGTTTCTCAAATGTAATTGCTTGCACTTGCAAACAGTTCATCTCCATGTACAAGTAGCTAGTAATGAAAAAAGAGTTAACATCCCTGCAGATGCATGAAGGAATCTTTGTAAATTTCACTCAGAAAAGAATGTACAACTACCTTCAGGTGCAGACTTCTTAATTCCCATTGAAAACATTTGCTAATTGAAAAAAATAAGCTAATAGCTTTTCAGTTGAAAGGAATAGAGCATTTTTTATTCCTTTCGTTATTTTGTCTTTTTTTCAAGCCTACTTGCTTACAAAAATAAAATCGCTTGTTTATACCTTAAGCCATGGGCATTAATCCAGAAACCCACAACTGAAAAAATAAGAGAAATGATCTTAATCTTACTTATAGTATAATCAATGTATTTTACACTCTCCCACTCCACCCAGCAGCCCAAAGTCTCAGCATATTAACTTACTCTTACTTTTGTTCAGCATCTCTTTTCTTGTTATAATGTAAAGCCTATATTTTTTACAACCAAAAAAAAAATTAATTTAACACATACAGTAGTTACTGAATACCAGGGCACTTCTATGGGCTAGGCTTGTAAAGGCCCCAGGGCCATTAGCCTAGTACACACCTATGAAAAGGCACCCCCATTTTTAAAATACCCCTGATTATGTGCAATATGAAACTGCTTTACTATACAACATGCAGTTTTACAATGCAATGTTTTATATAAACACTAATAAGAACAGAAGTGTTTTACCTACAATTATTTTTCCTTTTAGTGTGTTTCTAAACTTTAATAGCAAGTGGATATATTCTTTACAGTCAACCCACAAGTTTAACAAACTCAGCAAAAGTAAAGTCTTTCTCAAACACTTTCCCTTCAAAGCCACATTTTATAAATGTGACTGATGCTTTGCAGTATCTCAAATATTCACTAATTTCAGTGTTGCTGGTCTTTATCCCATTCACCTTCATCTCCTAACACCAATATTTGATTCATGTCCAAGGTACTCCTGCTCCTTCCAGTCAACTCATTTGCTTTTTTCTCTCTCAAGCATTTTCCTTAGGAACACTGGAAAATATTTCATTGACAGTGTCTGTATGAGCTTTGTCAGAAGAGTGAGAAGTAGAGTCCCCTTCTTTTTGCTGGTTCCCTTTTTTGGATAAACTTTTTTTCTTCCTTAACCTGTTCTGCATCCAAAAATGTCTTTGATACTCCAGGAAAAAAATATTCTGAAGACAGCTGGATACAGCAGCTTGAATCTCACACTTGACTTTCAACATTCTGAGTGCTAGGATAAATTTGTTTCTCTTCTGCCTGGTGTACAATAAATAATCATTTTCTATAAACACTTGGTTGTCTCTGCCTGTCTGCCACAGCTTTGTTAGGATCAACTCTTCCTACTGGTATAATTGCATCTTCACCAATACAGGTCTTAGCTGCTTTCACATGGCCAGGTTTTAGGCAAATATTCAATGTGCCATTTCAAATAACAAATCCTGCTGTGGAATACCAATCCAGTTGCTTACCTGTCCTTTCATGAAATTAACTGTTTCTTCCAACGTTTCTGGTGCAGCAGAAATTTCCAAGTTTTCCCTTCAATGTGTTGTCTTCTAACTCGATCATTTTTTGAAAAAGTTCTTTTTGAGAAGCCTCATACTAAGCCGCATTTTCTTTCATTTCAAACTCTGATTTTTGCAGTTTTATCAGTTCATCTGAATAGATACTTAAAACTACTTCTATTTTCCCAGCCTTTTGTTGTTTGAGTTGACATATTCATTCAGTGTTTCATTCTTTTAATTTTTCTAAACTACTGGAAGCCATCTCATGTGCCAAAGCCAGAGCTTGAACTGCTTTTTGCTGAACAGCCTCAGGATTCTTCCCAGCCAGTGTTTTCTCTTCACCTTTTTTGCCCGATTTTCCTTCTGGTTCTCTAAACTACTACTTTGCTGGCAAACGGGTAATGCATTTATTAGCCAGTAACTGCATTTTACTTAAAATTACAACTTCATTGGGTGTTACTTCAAATTTTCTGCTTTCACAAGGGAAGAGCTGTTAAGCTATTGATCATTTTACAAGAACCCAGAGACAGAGGATGAATGGAAGGAAAAAAAAATTGTGAAGATAAATCTGTTCACATATATGAATCCTGAAGAAAGACAGCTGGGCAGACTGCAAGATTCTACTTAAACTATACACTGTGTGACATTAGGAGGAGGTCTGTTAATATGAGTTTATCCCTTTAAGATGATATGGACTAAATTGAATTGCTGCACTGGGTAAATGACTGTGAAGTGGTGGTGGTGGTTACCACTACATTACACAGAACAAATTTACAGTCTGTAATCTACTTCTTACAACTTCTGACAATTACTACAAATGATATTCAGAAAATCACAATGAATGTGATAAATGTAAATTACTGTTATCTGTATACGGCACATTTTGTTACATTATAATGTAACCCAAGCTGAGTCTGTAACTGGTCATTGTTGGATCACTGCTCTCTATCCTGGTAAACACATTTAAATAAGTAATAAATGAATAGGTGTGACCCATAAGTATGTGTAACATCAGTCTCACAAGCATGAAGATGTTGCTTGCTATTTTTCTAATTTAGTTTTACGACAGATGAAGAAAGATTAATATTATGACATTTTAAACATATGACTCGATTAAGTTAGTTTATTCAAAATACAGTTGTGACTAATATAAACATATGAATATTACATAAGGTAACTTTCAAAAAATACTGTTTTGCATTTTTATGTTATTTTGAAGAGAATAAGGACAGCTCACTGGAGCTTCCACATAGATAATTATAGCAAGTACAGATTTTTAAAAATAAACTGTATTAAAACAATTACTGATGCTATTAAAACTTGCCTCTTTAAAAGTTTCAGAAAGCTTGCTTTAAAAATACTGATAAATTTATGTTTAATACAAGCCGCTCCCACCTTCATCTTCTTTTTCTTGCTATGAAAACTTAACCTAATAGATGTGACTTCTACTGTATATAGTGTATATAGTTTTAAGTTTTTTTTCTCTCCCTTTGAAGTATTTCTTAATTTTTTCAATTCTTTTTAATTATTGTTATATCCATTGGTGCTAATTGTATTTTTGTCTTTCTTCTTGTTGATTCCATATCTAAAAAACTCAATAAAAAGTTTTTTGAAAAAAAAAAATACACTGATAAATGTTACTAAAGTTAAAAGAACACTTCATTAAAAAATCTAAGAATGCCTGCAAAAAGAATATTCATCAAATATTATTAAATTCTGGTAATATAGAAGAAACAAGTATGCTAAAATGCCTAGAACACATGCTATTATGCTTCTCACTAATTTAGAAGCTCAAGAAGATATGTTACAAAAATATTAAAGGATAGTATTAAGAAACAAGGAATGCATACTGTAATAGCATCCACAGGTATTAAAACTACAAGGGAGGGGCAGGGGCGGCCCGTGCTACTGGACTGCCGGACTTCAGCCCCCTCAACTTTAAAATACAGAAAAAGTAATAAAAAGTAATAAAATAAAAAGATAAAATTGTGCACTTTCGCGCATGCGCACTAGTCGCGTCGGGGTGCGAAGTCAGCAGTCTGGAGTTTGCTGCTGTCTCATCAGGGGAAGATCTTGTGATGGGCAGTGTCTGTATTTGCGCTGAGTTTTGTAGCTTAGGGATTTATGGTGGTTTGCGGACAGGAATTTGGTCTGTATTTGCACAGGGTTTCGTAGCTTAGGGATTTATGGTAGTTTGCAGACAGGGATTTGGAGTGTTTTGCTACAAGTAAGGGTGTGTGTGTGTGTGTGTGTGTGTGTGTGTGTGTGTGTGTGTGTGTGTGTGTGTGTGTGTGTGTGTGTGTGTGTGTGTGTGTGAAAATGCCCCAGGTGCAATATACTGGTGGTTAGATAGGGAATACCTCAGGCTTGAACCCTGTACCTTGTATGCAGGTGTTAAAGACCTGAATTCCCTACCCACCACCATTTGTAAAAAAATTGCAGATTTTTGCCTCATATTTGATCTGATCTGTTCCTCACAATATCTGTGGTTTGTAAATGCTGCAATGATTGATATTTGATGGTGCAGTGGTAGCATTGTTGTCTCACAGCTGCAGGTTCTCAGGTTTGATTCTTGGCTGGGGTGCCTTCTTTGTGGGGTCTCTGTATCTTCTCCCTGTGTTTGTGTGGGTTTGCTTTTGTGTCCTCCCATGTTACAAAGACATGTCTGCATTATTTCTTCCTGGGCCTCTGCTGAAAATTGTTTTTTTGTTCCAAGTCAGATTGTCCTGATTAACAAATGTTAAATAAAATTGACAGGCATTTGAATTTCAGACTTCATGTTTCTGAATGTTTAATTCCTTACATATTTGATGGTGCAGTCATGCAGTGGCAGTATTGTTGCCTCACAGCTATAGGTTTTCTGGTTTGATTCTTGGCTGGGGTGCCTTCTGTGTGGAGTCTGCATCTTATCCCTGTGTTTGTGTGGATTTGCTCTGGTGTCCTGACATTTTACAAAGACATGTGTCTACAGTATTTCTCCCTGGGCCTCTGCTGAAAATTGTTTTTGTTCCGTCAGAAGTAAAATTGACAGGCATTTGAATTTCAGACTTAATATTCTTCAGGAAATACATAATAAAACAACTTTTTATTCTAGCAATAAATATATAGTAACACAAGCTTTTATTATAGCAATTTTCTAAGTTTATAAGATGACTATTTGAAATTAGTCCTTATTTTTGGGACTGTATTACCCTGTTATTGGCTTTGTCCAGGTTTTTTGTGCTAAGGTTGACAGCTATGGCAAGAACTGAATTCACTGAATATGTTTGTGGGCTGTATTCCCTCATTACTGGGTTTGTCCAGGTGTTTTGTGCTAAGAGGTTGACAGCTATGGTGAGAACTGAATTCATTAAATGATAGCCATTTAAGTTTCAGTCTTCCTCTCTTTCACAAAGCAGCTGATTTGGTGTAGTGGTATGTTGCTCTGACTGTTTTGCACTGGGACCTTGGCAGTAAAATGTATGGTGGTAACGCAGCATTTTTCTTTCACAAAGCAGGTGATTTGGCATAGTGGTATGTTGTTCTGATTCTTTTGCACAGGGACCTTGGCAGTAAAATGTATGGTGGTAACACAGTATTTTATTCTAGCAGCTTTCCAAGATTATACAAGCAATGTTTAATGTGTTCCTGGTTTTTGCCCTTTTGACCCACCCCAATAAATTTGGCTTTTTCCAGATTTCTTGTGCTGCGAAGTTGAGATGCAGTTGAGTATTGAGTAGATTTTACAAGGAGCTGAGAGCTGCAGGGGAAGAGAGGTTTAGTGCTGATTATGCTAAGTCAGCTCGCATTGCTAATAGCACAACAGGTTGTGTACTTGCTTTTGATGCAGAAGGTTGTTGGCTCTACTCCCAGAAGGGGTGAATGCTGCCGTACTGAAAGTTAAGATACTAACTATGAGCCTGTTATCAGTTTGCCATCCATTTCCTATTGCAATATTACTAGCTTATTTTTAATGTAATTTAGGCAATTTATTCCTCAGGGGCATCATACACTTTATTTTTCGATGAAACCATGAAATATAAAGGTGACTGCTAGCAGCAACCTCTTCATTACAGATTTATTTAACGTGGAATTATTTAGATGACTTTTTTACTACTTCAGAGATTGTGCATATTTACTGATAATGGTGGACTGTAGAATTGTGCTTATTTACTGATAATAGTGGACTGTAGAAGTTTGAGTAGACTTTTATGATGGAAATGTTCTGAATTGGGCAGTTTTATCATTGGTGCATGTGTTTTGTTTCATTGTTTACTGGAAAAATTTTCAAAGCAATAGGAAGGTGTATCAAAGAGCACATGTATGTTTCATATGCAAGGGGCTTATGATTTGAAAACAGCCCAGAATTAATCTTTATCTGCCACGGGTAAAATGTATTTTCTTTGAATGTGGGTTTCAATGTTGGTTCAATGAATGTGAGTTTCAATGGCAGAGACGTTTTAATGCCAAGTTTGTTTAACAGATGTCTTAGTGTTTGTGCTGTAAAATGCAAAATAAAACTTTCAAATGAAGTTCAAATCATCATAGAAGTAAATCAGTATGCACATTAGTGTTTATGGTAAATGGAGTGAAATAGCCAAGTAATGGATCATTGGAATGGCTTCAGGGGGAGGCTCCATTCGACCATGGTTTTGTGAGGGGGAAGGGTGGCAAACTTAGGCAGTCCCAGCTGAACCATACCTCCCAACCGTCCAGATTTTCAAAGAATGAATAGATTTTTTGCTTCTTATTTTTGGTTTGTTCCTCATAAAATTTGTGGTTTTCTGGCAAATCATTTAGGAATTAAGTCACTAAATAATGACACACTGAGTTTCAGACTTCATAACCTTCAGAAAAATGCATGCTAAAGTAAGACCTGTTCTATCAACTGTCTCAGTTTATACAAGAGCAATTTTTAGTACTGTTCATATGTTCCCCAAATATATTTGGCCTTGTCCAGATTTATTGCATTAACAGGTTGAGAGGTACATGGAAATAAATTGCTTTATAGAATTAGGCATATCCAAACCTCTCAACTGTCCCTGATTTTGGCTCAAAATGTTGCTCTTTCCCTAATGATCCCTCCGCAAAATAGCAATTTTGGAAGAAAACATGGAGGGTTTATAATTAAGAAATAACTGTAATAATCAGTTAGATTACTTTTATTTCAGAAATGCATGTAGATTCTTTTATTTTGTCAGCTGCTCAAGTTAGCAGTACTAATATTAAAGTGTCCCTTCTTTGACAGGTTCCCAGCTGTATTGTGTTGCTATTTTATATTTTTACATCACATTTTTGGTCCATTTTTCATAAAATTGTGTTTTTTTGGCAAATTAGTGACAAATCATTAAAGACTGAAGTTAGAAAATAATGACAGACAACTGAGTTTCAGATTTCATACCATTCAGAAAATTCATACTAATACAAGACCTCTATTATCTTTCTAAGTTTATAAGAGCAATATTTTAAAAATTGTCCTTATTTTTGGGCCTTTGTCCCATTTCTTTGTATGGCTTTGTCCAGATTTCTTGCTCTGAAGTTGAGAGGTATGACAAATGTGTCAGGGCCATCACAAGTCAGCCAGAGACATTTCAAACTGTGACATACTTGTTGCACCCCACTCCCCCATGTAGTGACTCTGGATGTGTCGAAGCAAGGCAAGGAGTAGTTATGCAGTGTAAATGTGCAGAGTATCCCCCCCATCCAAGGTAGACACAAGTACTAGAATGGCTTTCATCTGTCCTTGATTTTTACAGAACGGTCTGGTTTCTGTCATATTTTTTGTACTGTTGATTTATGCTTATTACTCAAAGTGCTTGTTGCTCTGTGTTAAAGTAGCAATACTTTAATGACCATCAGGTAAGCTTGGCTGAGATTGCAAGATGCAAGTAAGCATTAATAAGCATACTGTTAAAGAATTGCCAACATTGAAAGCCTTTCTGTTGCCATGTAGAGAATACTTAACTAGATAATGTATAAGCCTTGGGTATTGAAATGCATATGCCAGCATTTGTAATAAAGGACAAGATTACATTATTTTAAGAGTCTCATTACACTTGGAGACTTCCAGTCATCTCTGCAGGCTTTACCCGTAAACAGAATGCCAATTGTGTGGTCCATAACCTGTACAGTAATCCTTTTAAGCAATGTATCTTGAGCTTATTTCTTGTTTGCTTTTCATTTTTTACTTTGATCATGTTTTCCCCATGAAACGAGTAGATGTCAGGCAACATGTCTTTTTTTGGATAAGGAACATTTTTACAAGTGGGGGCATCAGAGATTTCTACTTTCAGCATGTTACTTGGTGCTTTAATAAAGCTGAATATAAATTATAATTAGAACTGCAGTGCAAGAAGTGGTTTGAGTTGAGTGCTGCTTATTTTTCTTATACTTGATTTTGACTGGCATTCCATTAATGTATTTAAAAAAAAGTAATTTATTTTTTCATGCCTCACAACCTTTTTTGTTTCTATCTAGATAGTAAGCTGTCATGCAGTCAATGCATTGAAATATTTTTATTCTTCTACACTTCATTTTGTCTTGATTGGACTCTCATAATGACGGTTTGGCACCCAGGGCAGTATATTTAGTTTTTGTGGTTTTGAGCATAGCTCCTCCCCTTTCTAGTTGACCGCACCCCTTCCCATTGACTCCACCCATTCAGCCGTCTCCTGCAGCCCCTCTTTGATTTGAAGTCACCAGCCGCCACTGGGGAGGGGATCCCTTTATCTAATCCCCTTAAATTTAGAAGTTTAAGAATGTCTATATCAAAAGTATTGAGGAAATATTTTAAAAGTTATTAGGAAAGCTATTCATTAAAAGTTTAGGAAACCAGATAACAAATATTTAAAAGTATTAAAGCTAAAAGCAATGGTACTGTAACCTAGTTAATAAAGGATAAATAAACAACTAATTCGGAAGCTTAAGAATCCTTCCATTAAAAATTCTCAAATTGTTACTGCATGCTGCTTTTACTTAATTTTCCAGTTTGATAACCAGGTAGGTGAGCTGGTCCACATATCCCTTTTAGTCACAACTCTGGTACAAAAAGTTGCTGTGCAATGCAAAACAAATAGCAATAATACAAACAGTTTACAACTGTATAGAGTACTGAATGTAATATTGTAAATACAGTATGTAATATGTATTACAAGGGAGAGACAACTTAAACTTTGAAATGCAACAGAATGTTATTTGATTTTATTGAGGAACACTTGAAAGGTATACTGAGTGTGTTCGTTTAACCAGTATCACAAAAACAAGTGTACTTGACATCCTGAAAAAGGATTTTTCAGTGTTTTCTTTAAGGACTCCAAGGTTTTATAGCTTTTAACATGGGTTGGTAAGGTTGCTCCACAGGGCTGGGCCTAAATTAGAGAATGTTTTTTTTCTCTAATGGGTACTTAAAGCACAGTCTAGTTAGAGTGAGACTATAGTCCTTGTTGCCTCATTGGAAGCAGTTTTGTTCTCAATGGTGGCAGTAGCCCATATGTATTATTTTGAACAATAAGGTGCCTAGGAGAAGTATGGCTCTGCTTGTGATGGCAAGGAAGCATAATTCAAGCAGTATGTTACAGTTACATGTATTCTGGTCTGCCAGTAATTCAAATTTGCAATTCTTTGCCTGTGTTCCAAACACCCAAAAGCTGCAAATTGCAGACTGTTGAGCAATCGGGTAGGACATAGTCAACTTTAAAAAGCAGAATATTTTTGGCTATGGCCTTCCAAGTGGAAGAAGGGAGGAGATGAACTAGCCAATAAAGTTATAGCTGTTAAGAGAACCTTGCAGGTAATACTATCAGTATGAATTTTAAAATTAAGGAGGGGATCAAGAGTTAGTTCCAGAGATTTTTGTTCAGTCACATTTGGAATATCTCTTTTGAAGTCTGTAAACTTAAGTTTTGGTATGAGGAAAGCTTTTATAGGGTTGCAAACAACATAACATTTGTCTTTGTTGAATTTATTAGAAACCTATCTGAATAAAGCCAATTGCACATGGTTGAAAATTTATGCTGTTCATTTGTTTGCAGTGATTGGTGCATTACTATCAAGTAGAAGAATGTCATCTGAATACATTATGACACTTAGGTTAGAGAAGCCAACGATATCACTGATATAAAGGAAGAAAACTGGAGGGCCCAATACTGAGTCTTGTGGGACTCCAGTGCTGAGTATACATGTACCTGAGAAAGTCTTGTTACTAGAAATTTGGAAGGTTTTACATTGAAATGAAGAGTGAGTTAAAGAAAAAAAATGTTTACAAAACATTGCATTATACACAATAAAAGAGTTGGTCACACTTTGTAAAATATATACGTTATAATACATAGTGGGTTTGATGGATGGATAAGTACAGTTTAATGTATGCAGATAAAACAGGAAACCAAAAGTAAGAAACTGATGAAACTATATTGTGAAATCAGGTTGATTTACAACCGGAATACAAATAAATGTTGACTGTTTAAATGAGCAGTAAATATTAGGAACAATATAAATGATAAAATATGATAAAACAATAATATTAAGGTAAACCACAGCCTACAATAAACATAAAAGAACATGGTGAGTGGATAAATATGTCCTATTCTTACAGGAATTATAAATGTCTAGAATGATTAAGAACATGAGTATCATGATATCAGTACACAAGCACAGATTTAGAAATTAAATAAATAAGCAGATTAAGTGCATTTAATAAGTTAGTTGAATGGAGAGACAGAATGTGGTATTCACTGTAAGTCACGTATGTATGCAGCTTATACTTGCTCAAAGTACAGACACATGCAAACAATGTGTGATTCAAAGACACGGCCCTCAAAAAGTCTCAGAAACAGTCACCCAAATTAGTACATACTGACTTTAAATGAGAAGATTAAGCAAATGGTGTACCCACAGTAATGAGTCATATTTCCCACCTTTTGCAATTCAGACTCGCATTTTGCTTTGCAAGAGAGTGATGTTCACATAATCTAAAAAAAAGCAAGCACTACCACTTACAGTCATGGCAAAAGACAAAACTGCTTGGGTTGGTTGTGAGTCTTATTTTAGAGTTTGTTTACATGGTAAAGCAACCGGTGGGTGGATCGTGACTCACTGCCAAACACAGAGCTATTATAGGCAATGGGTAATGCATAACAATTTTGAGGAGCATGAAGATCTTGACTGCTTTAGAGTGGAACTTACATAGCCCACAAACTATAAATGGTGGAATGCATGGCCTTGCTATTCCTGTGGACACCCTCACTATACTTGCCAAGTGGACCTTTTTTTTTTTTTTTAATTTCTCCAAGTCTTTTTGGTTTCTAATGTCATGACGGGAATGGACCCCATTCTTAAGTCAAAGTGTGATTAATGTTTGTGAAATTAGTATTGTTTCATTCTTTGATGTTAGTGGAAAGTGCTCGTCACAGCACTTACAACATGCCCAGAATTGACTTCTTCTACAATTCATATGGAGTTACATGCATTGATAGCATATCTAAACAGGACTGTAAATCACTTTTTATAAGACCTATTGCTCTTACTACTACTACTACTGGAACATTGCCCTTGTTTCTGTCTGAAAATCCTGGTATTTTAGGACTGTGTGTGCCTCTGTACATAAGACACCGTAATCACTAGGTGTAGCAACTTCAGTGATCAATGGTACTTTTGTCTTCTTTTCATCAACTACTTTACTGGTTTTCTCGCATCTATTTTTTTTTTTTGAACTGTTGGTAATGGGTGATCCCATGTGATATAAACCATCATTCTCTATAATACTTTCTTGCTCATGTTTCCAAAGCTTCTTAGCTACTTCAGTATTGTAATGTTTATGCAATCCCCAACGCAGCAGTCTTGCTACATTATTATGCCTTTCAGTATACAGACTCTTTCCCATTAGTATCACACCCAGCAACAAGATGTGCGACTTGTTTCTATTTCTGTTTCACAGAACCTACATTTGTCTGTTTCTCCCACATGTTCAATGGACTTTGTAAACCGACGTGTACGCACTCCACTGTCCTGGGCCACAGATATTAACCTTTCAGTTTAAATTCACCTCTCCTTAACCATTCCTGCATCAAATTCTGATCAATATGAGGTGGTTTCAGAAGTTTTCTGTACTTGCAACTATTATTTATGCAATTTCTACATTTCATGTCTTCTCGTCTGATCCTTCTCCTTATATTCTTCCTTTTGTTTTTTTAGCACATTCAGTTGATGCTTATGTTTTATCTACTTCTAATTAGGTTTCCATTCTCGCCTGACACAGATATGCCTCTGGTCAACTAAGCAAGGAGGTCATCTTTGAGTTGTTCTCTTCATGTTTCAGAACGGTCACTCTGGATCTGATGAAGTCAGCTGGTATGTATGCAGTCCTATGATTGCAGATCTATATGTGTAATCAGTTTCGAGCAGGGCCATACCTCCTTCAGAATGAAGTATATATAATCAGGGTACACGACGATTTTTATATATCATTTGATATATGTGAAGCATTTTTCTTGTCCAAATGGTCCAATAGCTTTTGGGCCCAATCAATCATCCCAAAATTGTAAGTTAGAACAGGAAGAGCAAATTGGTTTATAGCCTGGACTTTGTACCTACACGTCAGGGCTGTTTTCAGCATTAATTTTAGTCTTCTAAAATATTCCTTACTGAATTTTGTTTGCATATGCTCATGTTTAATTGTCAATCCTTCCTCAATTCCCAAATATTTATACAACCTCCTCCTGCTCAAGGTTCTATCACAATCCTGTCCCAGACTGACAGTTTCTTTGAGCTGCAGCTTTACTGCTTTAAATGTTACTTATGCACATTTATCAAGACCAAATGACATTCTTATACCATCTGAGAATATTCTGACCACTTGCAGTTGTGCTTTCAGCTCCACATCTGATGATCTATACAGTTCTAAATCATCAAGAAAAAGAAGATGAGACGTCTTGACATTTTTTGCTTTCTGGAAGCCAAATTGTAACCATGACCTAATCTGTTAAATAGTCAGCTTAATGGGTTATGGAAAGGAAAAAAGTGCGTAACCCTGGAATATCCACCTTTGAGTTTTTATCCCTGCAATAGTAATTTGTCCTTTTATCCTGGCTTAGCTGTAAAAGTACAGTTGTGTACAATTACCATAAATGTAGATGTTCTAGTGTATTCACTGTTGCAGTCATTACATTTGGGTAATCTGCTGGCAGGTTGCCCACAGTCAGCCTAAATAACAAAGTCTTGAGTCCTGCATCAGTTGCTGTCTCTTCCATGACGTCAGGTCGTCAGGGGTATAAAACATGCAGCCAATGCCATTTTCATCAGTTTTTCTTGCCCCAGATGTCAGGTGCCCCCCAAATGGGAAGCATAACATATATATATATATATATATATATATATATATATATATATGCATGTAATTTATAACACAAAAAATATACCTCCAAATAAAAGCAAATACACCAAAAAGGCTTTTGAGCATAGTAAGAGAAAGGAGAGGTATAATAAGAGAGAAAAAGGGGGCGGGCGGATAAAGTACAGTTTTGTACCTACCATAAAGGTAGATGTTCGAGTGTATTCACTGTTGCAGTCATTACTCTTGGGTTATCCTGCTGGCAGGATACCCGCAGTCAGCCTGAATTCCAAAGTCTTGGTCCGGCATCGGTTGCTGTCGCCTCTTCCCTGACGTCAGTGCACCAGGGGTATAAAAGATGCAGCAGACGCCATTTTCTTCAGTTTTTCTTGCCCCAGATGTCAGGTGCCCCCAAAAGGGTAGGCTAAAAATTATGCCAATAAACATGTATGCACTAAGGTAATCACTTCCTTCATCTACAAGCAAATACACCACATAGGTTGTATAGAATAGAGAAGTACAGATAAGACCCAGCAAAAGAAAGGGGGATGGTGGGAGGGTAACCTGGACTGCAACAGTGAATACACTCGAACATCTACATTTATGGTAGGTACAAAACTGTACTATGTTCATCGTGTTTCACTGTTGTAGTCATTACTCTTGGGTTGAATCCCAAAGCTAAGGTTGGGTGGCTAGGCCTAAATAGAATTAGGAGTGGCTATGAGGCCCTGCAGAACTGCAGTGGCAAAGCCTGCTCTGGATTTAGAGTAAAGAGGTAAGTGGTAGTGCTTTGTAAAAGTGTGCACTGAAGTCCAGGTTGCAGCCTCCAAAATGTCCTTGGTTGGTACTCCTCTGAGGAAGGCTGCTGAAGTGGCTGTTGCTCTGGTAGAATGTGGCCTAATGCCCTTAGGCACTGATTTGCCATGCTGTGAATAGCAGAAATGAATGCAGTGGTCTATCCATTTTGAAATAGTCTGCTTTGAAATAGCCTTTCCTTGTGATCCTGCAGCATATGCCACTAAGAGTTGCTCAGTCTTTCTGAAAGCTTTAGTTTTGTCCAAATAAAAGCGTAGCTGTCTGTGCATGTCCAATGAATGCAGAAGTCTCTCCCCCCCTTATTCTGTGGGTTTGGATAAAAGGTAGGCAAATGTATGGTTTGGTTAAGAGCCACACTGGACACTACCCTTAGGCATAAATGTTGGGTTTGTCCTTAGAGAAACCCTGTCCGGATGGAAAATAATAAAAGGTTCCACAGCCATTAGTGCCTGTAACTCTGAGACTCTTCTGGCTGAGGTAACTGCTAGGAGAAGAGCTGTTTTCCATGATAAATATTTTATCTCAGCTGTATTGGCTGGCTCAAAAGGAGGCAGTGTGAGTTTTTCCAAGACAAAATTGAGGTCCCATGCAGGTATTGGTGCTCTCCTTGGAGGTCTTATGTTTTTGACTCCTATGAGATACTGCCTTAGCAGTGGAAGAGAAAAAATAGGTGGGTTCCTTATTGCTGAAATGGCAGAGGCATGGATCTTAATTGATGAGAAGGATAGGCCTTTGTCCAGCATCTCAGTTAGGTATTGTAAAATCTAAGGAATATTTGGTACAAGCGTGTCAATTACCTGTGCCTGGTTCCAAGCACAGAATCTCTTCCATTTTTCTGCATAAGATTTTCTGGTGCTGGGCCTCCTGGTCTCTAAAATAACACCCATAACTGCTTTAGAGAGAGGTGTGTTCTGAAAGTACATTATCCGCCATGCAGCCAGATTTAGGGTTCTGAGTTGGCTGTGTAGGATCCGATTGTTTTGTTGGGTCAGCAAATGAGGAATTTGAGGCAATGTCCAGGCTGGGCCTTGAGACAAGCTCTTTAGGATTGGGTACCAGTGCTGGCGTGGCCAGTCTGGGACAATCAGGATCATTTTTGGCTTCTTTTGTCTGACCGTTAGGAGTACCTTGGGGAGGAGAGGCAGACGAGGGAAGGCATATACTGTAAGGGATTTCCAGCTGAATGAAAGGGCGTCCTCTTTCCATGCTTGTTTGTGATACGTCCGAGTGCAGAATTTCTGTAGCTGGCAGTTGTGAGGGGAAGCAAATAGATCTATGTCTGGGCATCCCCATTTCCCTGTTATCATGCTGAAGATTTGTGGATCTAGTTTCCACTCGTGAGGATCCATGAGGTTTCTACTTAGTTCGTCTGCCAAAGTATTTTTCTTTCCTGGCAGGAATTGTGCTTGCAGGTGCACTTGATAAGTCAATGCTGTGTTCCACAAAGTCATGGCTTGTCTGCAGAGGGGGTAGGAATGTGTGCCTTCTTGCTTGTTTATGTACCACATGACTGTAGTGTTGTCCGTCTTTATCAGCAGTTGTTCTGGATGAAGTAGGTCCTTGAAGGCTGTCAGGGCATTCTGTACAGCTAACATCTCTTTTTAATTGATGTGAAGATGCATTTGGCTTGTGGGCCATGTGCCCTGAATACATTTTCCTGCCATTGTGTGCTCCCCAGGCATAGTCTGATGCATCTGTTGTTAGTGCCTGCCTGGCTGTGGGTAAAGTGAATGGCTGTCCCTTGTTGTGGTGACAGGCCTGAGCCGCCATCGAAACTCCTGTTGTAGGCAGGGAATGAGCGTAATTAATGTTTCCAGGCTGTGGCAATGTTGAGTCCAAACACTTTTTAGATACCACTGTAGTTTCCTCATATGCAGTCTTGCATATGGAATTAGTAGAAAGCAGGAAGCCATGTAGCCCAGAGCCTGCAGAATTTTTCTTGCAGATAACTGGGTCTTTGTTGCCATGTTTTTGAAGTAAGAAGTCAGTTGCCTTTGTTTGTCTGGCATGAGATAAGCCATCTGGGCAGTTGTATTTAAGCTTGCACCCAGGAATATTATCTCTTGAGAGGGTACTAGTTTTGATTTCTTTTCGTTTACTGTGTACCCTAGGCAAATTAATAATCTTTTTATGAACGCCAGATGCTTTAGTAGAATGTATTTGGTCTCTGCTTGAATAAGGCAGTCGTCCAAGTAGGGATATATTTGAATTCCTCTTTGTCTGCAAAAAGCAATTACTGGTGCCAGGCATTTTGTGAAGACCCTGGGCGCAGTAGATAAGCCAAAAGGGCAGTGCAGAGAATTGGTAGTGCATTGTGCTAGCTATGAATCTGAGGTATCTTCTGCAAGACTGTCTGATTGGTACATGCAGGTATGCCTCTTTGAGGTTCAAAGTTACAAGCCAAGCCTTCATGCCCAACATGGGCACAAGTTGCTGCAGAGTCAACATTTTGAATTTTGGAACGTTCAGAAAAGTATTTAGAATCTACAGGTCCAGAATTGGTCTCCAAGCTTTGTCCTTTCTTGGTACTAAGAAAAGTCTTGAGTAAAATCCTTGTCCCTGCTCTTGTTGTGGCACTGGCTAAATAGCCCTCATGTCCACGAGAGATGAAATTTGTTTTTGTGCCTCTGCCCATTGATTGTGTGGCAGGTCTGGCATACCTTTTGCCTTTGGAAGGGTGTGAAAGTGGAACCTGTAGCCCTGAGAGACTATATTTAAGACCCATTTGTCCTGGGTGATCCTGTGCCAATTTTGTGAAAAAAGTGCTAGCTTTCCTCCTAAGGGTGCTGCCAAAAGGTAAGTGCTTGGCATTGGCAGAGGGAAGTCATTGGGACTGTTTCCTATAAGGCTGTGACTTGTCTTCTCTGCTTTTGGAGGTAGAATCACCCCATTGTTTGGGTCTGTATGAGCCCTGGGGCTGTTGCCTGCCTCTAGGGCGTCTGAATCTGCCTCTTTGTGGCCTGTCTGATGCTGGAAAGGACCAATTCTTAGAAGGCCAGTTCCTGTTAAATCTGGGTGGTTGTACCTGTAAGAAATCCTTTACTGTCTGCAAAGATTTAGCTTTATCCTCCATTTTCTTTAACACCTCTTCTGCCTTAACACCAAACAAAGTATCATGCTGTAATGGAGCAGATTCTGTTCTTTTAACCAAGCATGCCTTCTAATAACAGAACCTGTAACAGCGGCCCTGCACGAGGCCTCCAATGAATAACCACATTGCGAAGTATGCTTTCCCACCTGTACAGCTGCATGCAATAAATCCTGCAAATTTGTTCACAGAACATTCAGAATTTGCCAACATTTTTGTTTTAACAAAGACATTAAATATTGCTGATATTTGAGCATGTGAAATTGACAATTTAAAGCCCTTACAGCCAAGGTAGCAGAAGTGTAGACTTTTTTCCCCCATCTGTCCAGAGCCCCAGAATCTCGATCGGAGGGGACAGGGTTTTTAGCAGTAGCAGCCTTCACCGCTTTGGGACCCTGTGAGATAGTTTCTGGGTCCGCAGCAGGGTTTTTATATAGAAATTTATGGGAATCTGGGACCCTGTAGTATCTGTCTGGCTTAACAGGTGCAGGAGGTAACGAATCTGGAGACAGGCCGGACTCTGAAAATACATCATTTACTATGTCTAAAACAGGAGGAATTGCAAGAGGTCTGTGCTGAGGTAGTAAAAGAAAGTCTCTAAGCCTTTTCTTAGAATCTGAATAATCTTGGCTCTCCCAGTGGAAATGCTCACTCATGGTATGCAGGGTTTCCCCAAATGAATAATCCTCAGGAGGAGAGGCTGAAGGAATAGAATCGTCAGCATCAGAATCCTCATAGGGAGGAATAGAATATCCCTGTTCTGAAGAGGAATCAGAAGAAGTGGAAACCTGATCAGAGGAATCATATTCAGTATCTTGCCTAGGCCTCTTATCAGGAGGGGGATGGGAACCCCTGATCAAAATAATTAGGTCTTCGGCCATTTTGAGCATCTGTTTCTTAGGCATAGAAGTCTGTCCTGGAGAATGCTGTACTTGTTTCCTTGTCTTTAAAACTGTTTTAGACTTTGCCTTGGATGCTGAAGTAGGCTTGATATAAAGTTGTGTAGGTCTGAAGACACCCTCAGAAGCCGATGCCTGCTCAGTGGCTCCAGACCCATCTGAGGGATTAGTTTCCAAAGGGCCAATACCTTGAGTATCCAGAGGCCTAGTCGTCTCCATGTGGGAGTCGGAAGCGGCCTGTGACTCAGAGGTAGCGGGAGTCAGGGACTGCAAAAGAGCCTCACTGAGCACTGGTGAACCGGCGACTGGCCTAGAAGAGGCTTCGTTGTAGGTTTTGGACCTCGTATGCCTGTCTTTTCCTTTACTCTTGTGCTCTTTATGAATTCCGGTCGGTTGTTCCAACGGCATTATATAGTTAAACCTTCGGCCAAAGTAATGGAAAGCAAAATCGTACTGACGCTTTATTGTGCGTTGGTTAAATCTAGCACAAAACCAACAACTAGCTACGTAGTGGTCAGGGCCTAGGCAAGGAATACAGTAAGAATGAAAATCCTTATGAGGTATTTGCTTCCCACAAGAAATACAATTGTTAACTTTTTCTGACATCGATCTGGAGCAAGAAAAAAGTTTCCCCAACGGGGTACTTAGCTTTATTGAAGACTTCGGATCTGAAATTAAATTTCGAAAATCTCAGGAGTCGGCCGACTGGCACTTGCGAACTGCTTTTGCTTCGGGCACCGCATGGCAAGAAAGACTGAAGAAAATGGCGTCGGTTGCATCTTTTATACCCCTGGCACACTGATGTCAGGGAAGAGGCGACAGCAAACGACGCCGGACCAAGACTTTGGAATTCAGGCCGACTGCGGGTAGCCTGCCAGCAGGATAACCCAAGAGTAATGACTGCAACAGTGAAACATGATTAACATCCAGGACTGCAACCGTGAATATACTCGAACATCTACATTTATGGTAAGTGTACACAATTGTACTATGTTCTTCGTGTTTCACTGTTGCAGTCATTACATTTGGGTAGAATCCCAAAGCTATGGTTGGGAGGTTGGAATTATACAGCATTAGGAGCAGCTATAAGGCCCTGCAGGACAGCAGTGGCAAATCCTGCTCTGGATTTAGAGAAAATGGTAATGTTTGGTGAACGTATGAACTGAGCTCCAAGTAGCAGCTTCTAGAATGTCTCTGGTAGGAACCCCTCTGAGGAAAGGCTGCAAAAGTAGATGCAGCCCTGGTGGAATGGGATCTGATCCCCTTGGGGACAGGTTTAACATGGTGCATGTAGAAGAAACGAATACAATGGCTTATCCATTTTTAAATAGTCTGCTTTGAAAGAGCCTTTCCCTCTGTCCCTGCAGCAAATGCCACCAGTAATTGCTCAGATTTTCTTAGAGATTTTGTCCTGTTTAGGTAGAATCTTAGTTGTCTGTGTACATTCAATGAATGCAGAATCTGCTCCCCCTTGTTCTGTGGATTTGGGAAAAAGGTTGGCAGATGAATGGTCTGATTAAGAGCCACACTAGATACCACTTTAGGCATAAAGGATGGATTAGTCCTGAGGCCACCCTGTCCGGATAAAAGATAATGAAAGGCTCCACTGCCATGAGAGCCTGTAGTTCTGAAATCCTTCTAGCTGAAGTGACTGTTAAAAGAAAAGCCGTCTTCCAAGAGAGAAATTTTGTGTCTGCAGTAGCAGCTGGTTCAAAAGGAGGTAGGGTGAGTTTTTCCAGCACAAAATTGAGGTCCCATGCAGGAGTTGTTGCTCTCCTGGGAGGTCTCAAATTTTTGGCCCCTCTGAGGTACTGCTTTAGCAGGGGATGAGAAAAGAGAGGAGACTCTGTGTTGTAATGAGCCGAAATGGCAGAGGCATGGATTTTTATAGAAGAGAAAGATAAGCCCTTATGAAGCATCTCAGTTAAATACTGCAGAATCTGAGGAATATTGGGCACTGCTGTGTTTATTCCTTGTGCTTGGTTCCAGGCACAGAATCTTTTCCATTTATCAGCATAAGATTTTCTAGTACTAGGCCTTCTAGCCTCCAAAATGACATTGATCACAGGTTTACTGAGAGGTGTAACTGGTGAAATTAGTTGATTAGCCATGCTGCAAGATTCAGAGTTTGGGGTTGGGTGCGCAAAATTTGACAGTTCTGCTGAGACAGTAGATAAGATGTCTGAGGCAGGTACCACAGAGGAAGGTGTGACATATTGCGTAGGAGCGGGTACCAGTGTTGGCGAGGCCAGTCTGGAGCAATCAGAATAATTTTCGTTTTTTCCTGTCTAACTTTTAGTAAAACCTTGGAGAGCAGAGGCAGAGGTGGAAAGGCATAGACTGATAGATTTTTTCCAGCTGAAGGATATAGCATCCACTTTCCAAGCTTTTTTGTGATGAATTCTTGTGCAGAATTTGTCCAACTGATAGATCTTTTTGCCTCTCGCCAAAGCTATGTCTGGGTTCCCCCATTTTAGTGTCAGCATGCTGAAGATTTGTGGATCCAGTTTCCATTCGTGTGGGTCCATCAGATTTCTGCTTAGTTGGTCTGCCAGAGCATTCTGTTTTCTTGGCTGGAATTGAGCTTGTAGATGTATTCGGTACATCAAGGCTGTGTTCCACAAAGCCATGGCTAGTCTGCAGAGGGGGTAGGAATGGGTACCCCCCTGCTTGTTTATGTACCACATAACTGTGGTGTTGTCTGTCTTTATCAGTAGTTGTCCTGGATGAAGAAAGTCCTTGAAGGCTGTCAGAGCATTCTGTACAGCTAGCATTTCTTTCTGGTTGATGTGTAGGTACATTTGTTTTGGGCTCCATTCGCCCTGAATGCATCTCCCTGCCAGATGTGCCCCCCAAGCATAATCTGATGCGGCTGTAGTCAGGGTTTGGGTGGCAGGGGGTGGAATGAATGACAGTCCCTTGTTTTGGTGAAAGGCCTCTGCCCACCATAGGAACTCTTGTTGCAGGCAAGGAAAGAGAGGAATCATTGTTTCCAGGCTGTGACAATGTTGACTCCATAAGTTCTTTAGGTACCATTGCAGTTTCCTCATATGCAGTCTTGCATATGGAATTAGTAAAATGCAGGAAGCCATGAACCCCAAGGCCTACAGAATTTGATTTGCAGATAGCTGGGTTTTTGTGGCCACTTGTTTGAAGTATGTCATCAATTGAATTTGTTTTTCTGGTGTGAGGTAAGTCATCTGGGCAGTTGTATTCAAGCTTGCACCCAGGAATGTAATTATTTGAGAGGGTACCAATTGTGATTACTTTTCGTTTATGGTGTACCCTAGACAAGTTAGAAGCCTTTTTACAAACACCAGATGATGTAAAAGAGTGTCCTTGTTTTCTGCCTGAATTAGACAATCATCCACATAAAGACAAATTTGAATGTTTCTTTGTCTGCAAAATGCAATTACTGGTGCCAGGCACTTTGTGAAGACCCTGGGCACAGTAGATTAACCAAAGGGTAGAGCAGAGAACTGGTAATGCAAATAGCCTGCTTTGAAGAGGAGGTATCTTCTGCAAGATTCCCTGATTGGGATATGCAGGTAAGCCTCTTTTAAGTCTAGAGTTACCAACCAGGCATCCTTGCCTAGCATAGGCAGTAACTGCTGTAGAGTCAGCATCTTGAATTTTGGAATGTCCAGGAATGTATTTAGAATGTATAAGTCCAGAGTTGGATGCCATGATTTGTCTTTTCTGGGTACCAGGAAAAGTCTTGAATAAAAACGTTGTCCCTTTTCCTTTTCTGGTACTGGTTGAATAGCCCCCATGTTCATGAGGGACATAACTTGTTTCTGTGCCTCTGCCCACTGATTTGGAGGCAGATCCGGCCATCCGTTTGGGATTGGCAATGTGTGGAAATGAAATCCATATCCCTGGGATACTATATTTAAAACTTACTTGTCCTGGGTAATTAGATGCCAATTTTGTGCATGAAGTGCCCGTTTTCCCCCCAAAGGGGCTGCCAAAAGATAAGTGCTTGGTGATGGCAGAGGAAAGTCATTGAGGCTGCTTACCGTAGGGAGGTGCCTTGTCACTTCCAGATTTGGAGGTGGAGGCAACCCATTGTTATGTTCTGTAAGTTCCTTGTGACTGAAACCTGGAGCCTTTGGAGTGTCTGGGTTTGGCCTGAGCGGCTCTGGTGGGTACTGGAAAGGACCAATTCTTAGTAGGCCAGTGCCTACTGAACCTGGGTGGCTGCACTTGTAGGAAATCTTTTACAGTTTGTATAGATTTAGCTTTATCTTCCATCTTTTTCAAAACTTCTTCTGCCTTATTACCAAATAGACTGTCCTGTTGTAAAAGAGCATCCAACAATTTTGCTTTAACATGATCAGGCAGATTTTGCTCCTTGAGCCAAGCATGCCTTCTTATCACAGATCCTGTTACAGCGGCCCTGCAAGAGGCCTCCAAGTAATCAAAACCACATTGCAAAGTATGTTTTCCAACTTGTTCAGCTGAATGCAATAAATCCTGTAACTCTATTTTCCACACAGTCAGAAATCAACATAATTTTCTGTTTCAGTAAGCCCATGACATGCTGCTGATATTTAAGCATATGAAATTGACACTTTAAAGCCCTGACTGCCAAGGTTGCAGACGTGTAAACCTTCTTACCCCATCTATCCAGTGCCCTGGAGTCTCTATCAGAAGGAGTAGGATTTTTAGCAGTAGAAGCCTTAACGCCCTTGGGACCCTGAGATATGGTTTCAGGGTCAGCAGTAGGGTTTTTAAAAAGGAATTTGTAGGAGTCAGGAACCCTGTAATATCTGTCTGGCTTACTAGGAGCCGGAGGCAGGGAATCAGGAGCCATGCTGGATTCTGAGAAAACATCATCAACAATGTCTAGAACAGGAGATATAGCCAAAGGCCTATGTTGAGGAAGAAGGAGGAAATCCCTGAGCCTCTTTTTAGATTCTGAGAAATTCTGACTCTCCCAGTGAAAATGTTACCTTAAGGTATGCAAAGTTTCTCCAAAAGAAAAATCCTCTGGAGGAGAAGCAGAAGGGATGGATACTTCTGCATCAGAGTCCTCATAAGGTGGAATAAATAATTCCTGATCAGAAGAGGAATCAGAAGAAACAGAAACCTGATCTGAAGATTCATAGTCAGTGCCTTGCCTAGGCCTCTTAGCAGGAGGGGGATGGGAACCCCTGATCAAGGTAATTAAATCCTCAGCCATTTTGATCATTTGTTTTTTAGACATAGGGAACTGTGCACATGGTCCAAGCGTCAGTTTTTTAGACACAGAAGTTGATTTTGGCTGAGGTTTTGAAGATGGCGTCGGTTTAATATACAAATATTTAGGCCTGAAAACATCCTCATGAGCCGGTGCCTGCTCAGCGGCTCTGGACCCATCTAAGGTAGAGACATCCGCAGGTTCAATACTTAAAGCGCCTCACTGAGTACCAGCGAACCGGCGACTGGCTTAGGAGAAGCTTCGTTGTCGGTTTTGGACCTTGACGGTCTCTGTCTTTTTCTTTGCGTTTTTTGGTATTCTGGAACTCGCATTACTAACCGATGACATTTCTGGATAGTTAAATCTTCAGCCAAAATATTTAGATGCAAAAATATACCGACACTTAATAGTGCATTGATTAAATTTAGCACAAAACCAACAGCAAGGCACGTTGTGATCAGGGCCTAGGCAAGGAATACAGTACAAATGAAAATCCTTATGAGGTATTTGCTTCCCACAAGTAATACAATTATTAACTTTTACTGACATTGGTAAGGAGCAAGAAAAAGTTTCCCCAATGGGGTACTTAGCTTTAGGTTGAAGACTTCGGTTCTGAAACTTGAAAACGAAAATTTCAGGAGTCAGCCAACTGGCACTTGCGAACTGCTTCTGGTTCGGGCACCGTGCGGCAAGAAAAACTGATGAAAATGGTGTCGGCTGCATGTTTTATACCCCTGACGACCTGATGTTATGAAAGAAGAGACCGCAACCGACGCAGGACCCAAGACTTTGTTATTCAGACCAACTGAGGGCAACCTGCCAGCAGATTACCCAAATGTAATGACTGCAACAGTGAAACACGAAGAACATGTGGTTTGTCACTGTTTCATGGTCATTGAATTGTCACTGATCAGTGTAGGGTTTATCTTGTACATCTGTAAGCACTCCTTTATCCATGAATATGTGAAACTGTCAAATGCGTTTTTGTGATCTATGTCATACTTAAGATTCTTCCTCTTTTTACAATTCTCCATTATGACTTTAACGACAAATGATCCTTTGCTCCATATGACTTGGTTTTGTTACACTTTTGCTTATTGCCATGATTGAGGTTTCTTCTAAATGACCATAAACTCTACTGGTATCAATTCCAGTGTACAGTTTTTACATCATCAGAAGGCATGTTGCTGGTCTATAGTTTACAGGGTAGCTTTGCAGGTGCATTCTTAAGGAGGACTATTGTTTTTGCTGCTGTCAAAAAAAAAATAAAAATAAAACTTCAGGACTCTGAAGGACACAAATTTATTTAGAATATATCAAAAAGCAAAGCTTTTGAGATACTTCCCTTCATCGGTGTAATTCAAATTTGTCCTCACATCTAAACAGTTGTTATATACATTCTCATACCCATCACATGACACACAACTCCCAATGAAACTCATTTAAAACAGCAATTAATCTTATACACCAATTTTAAAGGTACACACAAAAGGTACAATAGAATCAACTATTACATAAGCTAAAAATATATCAATATAAAATATATACTAACACATATACAAATATATAATTCATTGGAATGAATTTAAAAGTCTAAATACAACTGAAAAGCAAAAAAAGAAGTTATGTATTCACCATAACGTTTCATCTGAGTAGTTGTACTTCACTTGTCTTCAAACTGTGGGTCTCGGATCTGACACGGCCACGTTTTCTAGCTATAGATCCGAGCTCCATACTTCTCCCCTTACCCAGAATGCCCCCCTCCCCATCTGGCCGCATTTTCTAGCTATGGATCCGAGCTCCATACTCCTCCCTTTACCCATAATGCCCAGTCTCCCTTCAGATCGAGTTTGTTGCCTAAAAGGTATCATATACTTGACCCAATATCACCTTATCATAACAAAAATCTCCATGACACTCCCAAGCCTGGAAAGAATCAAGGATCACACATGTTATACAAAGCTAAATGCACACTGCATCCATGATATGGTCAGTGGGGAAGAGGGGGAAAAGGTTGAAGACAAATGAAGTACAACTACTCTGCTGGAATGTTATGGTGAGTACAGATCTTCTTTATCTGAAGTAGTTTACTTCATTTGGTCTTCAACCTGTGGGACAGAGTCCCCAGCTACCATAGATTCCTGGGTGGCCCTCATGGAAGGATATTCCGGAGCACAGCAGTGCCAAAAGATGCTCTGTTCCTAGACACAATATCCAGCTTGTAATGAGAAATGAAGGTGTGAGAGGAGGACCACGTAGCTGCCGAGCAGATACTGTCCAAAGGACACCCTAGACCAGAAGGCAGCTGACGTAGCCATAGATTGGGTAGAATGCGTCTTCACTTGTCCTGGCAGGGACCTACCTTTCACAGCGTGGGTTCAGGCAATGCACAAAGAAATCCAGCAAGCAACTGTTACCTTGGAAACTGGCTTGCCTAGAACAGGTTTAGCATAAGACAGTTGGTCAGATTTACGAAAGGGTTTCATTCTATGTAGATAAAATCTCATTTTTCTATGAACATCAAGCAGATGCAGCTTATATTCCCCTTTGTTCTGGAAGTTGGGGAAAAAACTGGTAAATTTATAATCGGATTAATACTGGCTTCCGAGGCCACCTTAGGAAGAAAAGATGGAGTAGCACACAGCGACACTCTATCTTTGTGAAAGATCATGTAAGGCACCTTAACAGAAAGAGCCTGAAGTTCTGACACTCTTCTGGCTGAGGTAATGGCCACCAAGAATGCAGATTTCCAGGTCAAAAACTGCAACTCAACCAATGCTGCAGGTTCGAAGGGTGCAGAAACCAATGCCTGCAGCACTAAGGTAAGATCCCACGGAGGCGTAGGGTCCTTAACCAGAGGTCTAAGTAGAAAAGCACCCTTAAGAAAGGTCCTAAGAAGTTTGGAAGCAGCCAGGGAAGACATTCACCCTCACATGGAAATTATAAATAGCTGCCAGTTGTATTTTAACTGTAGAGGAACTAACACCCTGATGGAAGCTAAGACTGCTGAGAGAGGCGCCGTGAAAGGGTCCAAGGCCCACTGATTGGCCCATATGGAAAGATGTCTCCATTTACTGCGATACACCTTTCTTGTGGAGGATTTGTGAGCTGCAACCAAAATAGACTTTACAGGGGGTGACAATCTGGGAGTCCTAATAATCATGGGAACCGGAGCAGCCAAGCTGTGAGCTTCAGACTGTCCAGATCTAGGTGAGGAACCCCTGAGGGATGAAAAAGAAGATCCGGAACTGGATCCAACGTCCATGGAGGAACAACTAGGTGAGACCACAGTGAGGGGAACCAAACTTGGCAAGGCCAGAATGAGGCTATGGGGATCACAGTGCTCCCCAGCCTTTGAGCTTTCTGAAGAAACTTCGACATAAGCAAAAGCAGAGAGTAAGCATAGAGGAGACCAGGAGGCTAAGCATGAACCAGTGCGTCACTGGGGGCTTCCCCCTCCGGGGGGTTCAGAGTGAAAAACTCGCTGCATTTCGCGTTGGAAGGAGATGTGAAGAGATCGCAGCAAGGCCAACCCCACTTTAGAAAGATCTGTTCTGCTAATGAAGGATCCAGAGACCACTCGTAAGGCATCAGGGTAGATCTGCTGAGCCTGTCCACTACAATGTTGGACCGCCCTGGAATGTGCGTTGCTACTAGAAAGTGGCCGGTGGAGATCGCCCATTCCCACACTCTCATGGCTTCTAAACAGAGGGATAAGACATGGTTCCCCCTTGTTTGTTGATGTACCAGACGTCTGACATACTGTCTGTCTGAAAGGCAATCATTCCTAGAGGAAGATGGGCATGTAGTGTGCCTGCAACTCCAGAAGAACCACCCTCATCTCTAGAACAATGATATGCAACTCGGTCTCAGAGAGGGACCACGTGCTTTGGACCATCCTTCCTGAGCAGTGCCCCCCCTCTCCCTAGCAGGGAGGCATCCGTGGTCACCGTGGTTTTGGGAAAGCAGGGTGAAAGGAACGTCCCTTGAGGAGATCCAGAGACTGAATCCACCACTGAAGGGAGTCCCTGCATACCCTCGAGATTCTCACTGAAAAGGAGAGAGGAAGGTCTAACAGAGATCACTGGACCGCAAGTGTCCACTGAAGAACTCTCACATGAAGGCGTGCCAACGGCAGGAGACTGATCATGGCCATGGAACCCAATGCCCTGAGGACTGCTTTGGCTGTAGGGACTTCAGCGTGAAGAATTTGTACCACATGTAATCTTAAACTGCGTATCATGTCCGGGGTGAGAAAAACTCTCATTTGAAGAGTGTCCAAACGTGCCCCAATAAAGAGACAGGCTCTAGGGAAGACATATCAGATTGATGGTAATACCCAAAGTGCTCGCTAACCAAATTAAGTAAATCCCTGGCCTGGCACTGTAGATGCTCTGAAGGGGGAGCAAAGAGCCAAATGTCCAGGTACGGGAAGACCTGAATACCCTGGAGTTTCAGGTGAGCCGCTACAACTGCCATCACCTTGGTAAACACCCTGGGGACTGTGGTGAGACCAAAGAGAAGGGCTCTTAACTAGTAGTGATTAGCTCCCAGCCGGAAGCGAAGGAACCTCTGGGAGTGCCTGTCCATTTTGACATGGTAGTTTGCATCCTGGAGATCAAGTGAGCACATCCAGTCTGTGGCCTGCAGAAAAGGCAGGATAGATTGAAGAGTGACCATCTAGAATTTTGTCTTGGTTACTGACAGGTTCAATGTGGACAAATCCAAGATAGGTCTGAGGTCCCATGTTTTCTTTGGCACTAAAAAAAACCGGGAGTAGACGCCGGATCCAGACTGGTCTGGGGGGACTGGTTGGATGACTCGTTTCTTCAGCAGCTTTCCTATTTCTAGCACTGCCACCTCCCGCTGCATGTGTGGGACATCTGGGAGGAGCCTGTTCGGACAGGGATGTTCCTTGAATGGAATGAAATATCCTCTAGATATGATTCTCAACACCTACCGATCTGTTTTAATGGACTCCCATGCCTTCAGGTGTAGTGACAGATGACCCCCGACTGCCTCCAGAGATGAGCAGTCAGATGACCCCCCCAGGGCTGCTGCCCAGGTCCCTCCGAAAAGGGTTGTCGGGACCCGAAATTCCTAGGACTCCCTCTGCCTCTTGGACGGCGTCTGTTGTGACCTCCTCTGCCTCTGGATGATGAAGAATCCTGAGCATCCCAGGAAAACACCTGAGACTTCCAGAACCACATCTTCTTCGTTCCTTGCCGATTCCTGGAGAAGGATCTTTGAGGAGACGAGAAGCAGATTCTGACGGCAGACAGTGTCTTCCCATCCTTCTCACTCTGGACAAGTGTCTCTTTCACAGACTTCCTGAAGAGGGAACAACCATCATAGGGGCATTGGTAAAAGATGCCTTGAAAGGCTCCAAAAATTGACACAACTGGAGCCAGGCATGATGCCTGATGGCAATGCCTGTTCTGGCCACCCTTGCGGCTCCCTCCATAGCATGAGAAAGCAGTACATGGACGTGTTAGCAACCTCTTTTAGCGTGACCATTCAGGCGGAGTTGGTCTTTCCCGCCGACATGGACACAAGGGTAGACTCCATGATTTCCTTCACTAGATCTCTCTGGAGTCGAATGACATGTGCCATACAGTTGAGCGCCCTCACCAAGAAGGTCGCTGAAGCAGATACTCGCTTCCCAAAATGGTCCATTGCCCTTGATTCTTGATCAGGAGGATGAACTGTGGGAGCTGTCCTGAGCGAGCTCCTTCTTGGTGGCAGTCGTCACCATCATCGCATCTACCAGTGACCCCTTGTTCCAATGTGCCCTGTCTGACGAGGTGTTCAACACTTTGTTGGGGTGCTTAGGAATGGGCTCTATGGTGTCCGGGTCCTTCCATGCCCTAGATGTTATCAGATCCATGAGTGGATCAGCAGGAGGGGACACCCAAGAGGTAGATGGGCCCGAGCCGAATGCCTTTAGGAACAGAGACTTCTCTGAGGTCAGTTTGGGGGCTGACCACCCCCCTCCGGCGAAAGAGCTCCATGATGTCTCCAAAGGAGACATCCTCGAGGGTGACCTTGGGGAACCTTCCCCTTCATCCAAGTCCTTGTCTTCTGTGAGGGACTCTGGAGGAGAGTCCAAGTGCCTCCTCTTACACTTACATTTGCAGGGTACCTCCTCAGGGGGGAACTCTCTGACATAACTCTCAACCTGGAAACATCAAAAATCTGGACAAGGCCCATGAAAAATAGGTAAAAATCTGTACATTGATTAACATCAAATTTGCATACATAATTATGTAACCACGCCCACTCCTGTGGAATTCTGGAATATCAACTTTCAAACGCAAACTGAAGAACAGACAACCAAAATATGGCACCAGAGTCCCCCCCGCAACCATTCCAATGTCCCATTACCTGGCTATTTTGCCCCATTTGCCATAAACACTATTGTGTGCATGCATACTGCTTTACTTCTACAATGATTATTTGGATTTGATTTTTGCATTTTATAGCACAATGCACAAACATGAATAGGTATCTGCTAAACAAAGCAATACTGTATCACAATGAAAACAGGCTTGGAATTAAAACTTCTCTGCCCTTGAAACTTACATTAATTGAAACAGCATAGAAACCCACACCACATCCAAAGAAAATGCATCGCCAGTGGTGGATAAAGTCTAATACTAAACCAAACCAAACTGGGTGCTGAGTTTATGTTGCTAGAGAATGGGCACTGCCTCCTAAAGTTTAGGAAATGTCATCTTTTATAATAATTTATATTTTTTGAATTGATAAAACTACATGTAAATGCTCACAGCTGGCATCACTTTACATATAGTTGACGATGAAGTTGTTTTACTAGGAACACTATTTTAAATCAGACCTTGTTCCCAGATGGAGCCTGGTAGAAAAAGACATTATGTTCCTTTCCCAAGGTTATGTTTTACACAAGGAAAACTGTTTTTTTTTTTTTCTGTTTGTTTTTTAACCTTGTCAGCCAGAGTACCATACTGTCTCTTTCACTCACAACAGTTAGCTTCCATTTTGGTTCAGTTTCAGACATTATACATAGCATTTTTTTCTCAAGGCTTTTGTGTAAGAAAACAACAAAAGTATTGCATGTTCCAACAAAACCCCTTGCATCTAAATATTTAAAAACGTTTTTTTTTTGTATGAATATAGAAGCAGACCTTGTAGAAATGAATGCAGAATAGTTGTATACAGTAAAATGCCTAAGCACTAGTATCTTTATAATGAAAGATAGCCAATTTAGTTATACTCAGTTTCACTGAATACTTTATTTTTCTACATTCATTAACTAACCCAGCAATTTTCATATCTTAGAAGAGAAGAAAACGTGATCTGTGTGTATGTGTGCTTCAGTGCATATGTATGCACATGCTAGTCTGTGTTTTGTGTGTGTGTGTGCTACCAATCTGTCTGTGTGCATGTATGTATGTGCATATATGCATGTGTGTTTGTGTGTGTGTATACACATTCCTTCACTGGCACAATCTAGCTGAAATGTACTTCTGTATTTTCTGTGAAGAATTGTTTTGTGTTTTAAATAAGTTGAAAACATGTCTTTAAATCTATAGTATCATATTTTAATATATTTCTATTATTTTAAAGTTAGTACCAGTATAGTTAACCATCAGTCACACACACACACACACACACACAGTTTTAGCTTAATGCTGAGCGATAAATCCTTCCTGTAACTTACTTCTGAGCTGAGCGATAAATCCTTCCTGAAGCTTACTTACTTCTGAGATGAGTGATAAATCCTTTCTGTGCGAGGAGCCTTCTAAATAAATCCTTGCCTCGAGCAGCAAAACATCCGTTTGAGCCTTCATCTGTTCCCAGCCGAAAATCAAATAGCCAGGAAAATCCTTTCCAGCTGGAGCCTTCTAAATAAATCAAATAGCCAGGCGAGCCCTTCTAAATAAATCCTTTCCAGCTGGTTCGTTCCCACTCACAAAGCATTTGAACCAGCTGGAAATACGTGCACTACGAGCTGACTTTGGACAGGCTGGTAGCCCTGGTGAGCTGACGTCATCACGCACGTGATGACATCAGTTAAAGCACGAAAAATAAAAAAACAATGTGCAGAAATAAAAAAAAAAAAAAAAAAAAATCAAGAAAAAAATCAGAAATTAAGGGGTGCCACTTGGGAATCGTGGCACCTCATTATTTGGACACCAAAACTCAGTAAAAGCTGAGTAATTCGGGACAGTTGGGAGGTATGCTCTCTGAGGACTCTCAAACCTCTTGATGTTCCACCGGAACTTCCTTGGGCATAGTGACCACGGGCTGTCCCTGAGATGGCAAGATGGTTGGAACTGCACTCAGAGTCAAGGTGGGTCTGGACAGAGTCTGAGGACGAGATGGTCAGAGGTCTTGACACCGAGACAACTCTATCCACCATGTCGAATGCTGAAGGGGAACAAACCTACTGGGACATACTGACAGGGCCCACCCCCCTCTGACCCAACAGGGGAGCCAGAGCCAAGCCTCCAAGGAACCGAGATGCCGAGTGGAATGCTCAGCTCCGAAGTGCTTGGAGCAGAGAGCACCCCCACGGATCTGACCTGAGGCTACGGCTCCGACAGCTCGGATCTGATCCCATCTGATCCGACAAGCTCAAGGCAATAGCCAGCATTGAGGTACATGGTATCATCAGCACTGACCCCTCGACCCAGAGGGTCCTCGGATCCAAAAACTACGAAACCACCGGTTGGATCGAAGAAGGAATTACTGGTTGGAACAAAGGATGCAAGGAGCCCCATCTCAAGGGAGAGGGTTTCGGCAAGACCCACATCTGGATACCAGCGCAGATAAATCTCTGCATCATCTTGTCCATTTTCGCTTCACTGAGACTTTGGGTGGAGCAGGAGGATGCCACCAAAACAGGTTGAGAGAGAGAGAGTGAGACGGTGGGGAGAAGACCTTACAGGAGACCGGCTACAAGTCTCCTCGGGCTGGAGGGAGAACCTGGGATGACTCAACCGAGGAGCTCCAGGCCTAGCTGGAGGCCTAACTTTTGGTGGCGTACCTGTCTGCGACGAGTGGTCAGGGGACCGCTTGAGAGAACGGTCTTTCATAGCCTTATAAACCAAAAACCAGGACACCAAACTTCCACAATGTTGCAAAAATGAAGAAAAACAAATACCTGCTCAGCTGTGAAGCAGTAATACCACTTTATTCACAATAAAAACAAAAATAGATAAAAAAACACATGAACTAAGAGCTTTCACCCCTTACAGGGCTTCTTCAGAGTCAACGTATTACACATTAATTTTTTATTTCCTATGCAGCATGACATCATATCCTGAGAAAACCCCCCCTAAAAAATACATTCTTAAAAATCTCATCTAACTGCAGTATATATACATGAAATTTACTATCTAACTGATGGTTAATGAAAAATAAAAAACCATCAGACTCTGCACAACTCTCTTTTACCAAAGTGTAATAAAAACACTAGTAAAACATATGCATACAGAATGAACATCTTAAAAAGTTGTGACATCCAATTTGTGTCACTAGGTGGCACACTTAGTTATATAACTGTTGCCCTTATCGTTAGAATGGGTTTAATTGATATGTAGTCATTGATCCCTGGGATGCAACATATACCACACATTTTGTCTCACAGTTGCATCTGCTAGTGCATTCCAAATTCCTACAGAAGCCAGGGCTAGAAATGTACGGTCCATCATTAATGTGCTTACAAAATCTGCAGAAACCACACTTACTCATTACTGATTTAAAGGCAGTTGACCTCTCCTTGCCACCTGATTCTAAAATTTCCTTCAAGTTTCTACCTCTACCAAAGGTGGTTATGGGTCTACTGTCCAACTTCAATTTAAGCTGAGTATTAAATGTTCCTTCCCAATATCTATTCAGTCCCAAGATTATCATCCGAGAACAGTCATTGTATTCTACAACCATGACATCCTGTACCGAATGTATTGCCACATTTAAACTAGTTTCATTCAGGCTACCTTGCATTCCCAGTATAGGTTTGAATCTTGCATTTCTTTTCCTTGCCACATCCCTTTTTATTTTTACCAAAAATTCCAAAGGGTAACCTCTATCCATTAACATATCTCTTAGTATATTCGTTTCCTTTACAAAATTTTCATCCTCACTAATGAGCCTACTTAATCTCACCATCTGGCCTTTCGCAACACTTTTTTTCACTGTCAAACCACAATAGGGAATTTGAATATGTTTTCTTTCTGAAGATGGTAGATGTACTTTTGCTGTGCAACAGTTCTTTCCTGATCAAAATATAAAGAAAATCTATTTCAATTTCACTTGTTCTGGATGTAAACTTAAGGTATCCTACTGTACTATTTAAATAATCCACAAACTGTAGTGCTTCATCTACAGACCATTTCTAAAATATTAGGTCATCATCCAAAAAGTGTAAACAACACATTATTTTGTCCTTGTATGTAGAATCTAGCATGTGCTGTGCTTTCCAGCCTGCCATCACCAAGTTTGCAAAAACTGGTGCACACTTGGCACCCATGGCAACTCCTGTCTTTTGGCAGAAGAACTCTCCCTCAAAGAATACAAAATTATTAGTTAGTACCACCTCCATTACTTCAACCAAAACATTCACCTTAGTAGGTTCATATTTTCTGGATTGGGTTAACATCTGTCTATAATGTTACAGACCTTCTTGATGAGGGATGACACCAAATAAATTTACTAAATCCACTGCCAAGAAAAATGTAGTCATCAAGTGTGTTGATTTCCCCCAGTACCTCAAAAGGCAGTGCAATGAGTCTCTCAAGAGCTGTTTCTGTTCCTGCACTACCTGTTCAGACCAAACATCTATGTATGCAGCCAGAGGTTCTGTTTTTGATTTCCTAGCCGAGACTATGGGTCGGGGGTGGGGGCGGGCGCCATTCTGGTTTTTATGAATCTTGGGTATCCCAAACACAGCTGGAATTATAGGTGCCTCTATTTGTAAATAATCCAGTTCCGCCTTACTAAATTTCTTGAAAAAAGGAATCATTTCAAATCAGGTCAACTTTTGCATAAGCCATGTATATTTCATTTCAGAATACCTTTTCATATGTAGTTCTATCATTCAGAATGTCAAGCATCTTAACAGTGGAATATAACTGACTCATTATAACCAGACCCCCATCCCTTGTCCAGCTTCATGACCCTATAGTGCTTGTTTTGCACTAGGTCACTCAAATATTTTCGCTCTTCTGTTGCCAAATTTCTTGTGTTACAGATCCTCCTTATCTCCTCCTCACATAACCTTTCAAATGCAACCACTATTGGATTACTAGGGGGAATGAATGTGCTTTTTCTCTTTAGACCTGTTTGGTCCGTTGCGTGAGGTGTACCTTTTTCATCAAAGTACAATCTCACATTCAACTGTCTGGTGTACAATTTCAAGTTAAGTATTAGTCTTTTTATATCAGTTTTAAGCCCCTTGCACAGCACCCTTAAATGTGTTTCACTAGTTTCAAGATCACTCAGGTTATACATTGTAAAACCCTGATATGTTGACACACTGACAGTGGAAACATGATTGTCTACCACTTTAGGATCTACATACATTTCATCACTTGTCATGTCCATAAAAGAACTGGTACATTCTTGAGTAGAGTCATCAGTGCTGAAATGTCCAAGAACAATTGCTTGATTATTTTCAAGCCTCATTTCCATCTCTCCCTCCCTCTCCCCCTCCATCTTGGTCCCTGCACCAACCAACTGTTCTGCCCTCTCCAACACTGCTGGACTCTGTTCCTCAGTTGCTCTGATTAATGTACTTGGTGTGAATTCAGTAAAAAATGTTCAACAATGCCAGCATTCCTAATTTCTGATTAATTCAGACCTGTGTTCTCCCTTCCATCATGACTAACATGTTGCATGGCTTCAGTTTGTATTACAGAATCAGTATCTTGTCGGGGGGGGGGGTGGTATAGGCTATGCCTTGTGCACAGCATATTCTTTGGCATCTCTATCCAATTTATTAACTTTTCTACTATTGTCAATGACATATTTGTCCAAATAAATGAACACCTTGTTAAACTGTTCAACCCTCTGTTCAAATAACAAGCCACTAGTAATGCTTTCATGAATTTCCAAAATATGTCTTTGCAAATCAATTAACTTACGGTCATTCTCCTGAGTGATGATTCTCATGAGTGTTTTCTCTTTCATGCTGCACAGGAAGAAGCCCTATAAGGGGTGAAAGCGCTTAGTTCACGTGTTTTTTTATCTATTTTTATTTGTTTTTATTGCAAATAAAGTGGTATTACTGCTTCACAGCTGAGCAGGTATTTGTTTTTCCTTATTTTTGCAATGTTTCTTAGCCTCATCCCCTTCCCCAGACCTATTGGCGGGAGTCTTGAGTCCCTGAGGCTGGGGAAGAGGAAGTAGAAAGCAGCAGCCGCAGCTACCCCCACTGGGGTAGAAGGGGCAGTAGCCCCTGAAGAGGGGAGCAAACCCTTCAAAATCAGTTTGTCCCGCCTGTCCTTAAGTGCCCTGGGGTTGAAACCAGCACAAACAGTACAGGGGGACTCTTAAGGTGATCTGCACCAAGACAAACCACGCACAGTGTGTGGCCATCCGCCACAAACAGCTTATGGCTGCACTCTCTGCATTTCCTAAAACCTGCTTTGGGGACTTCTGCCATCCCAAACACAGGCCCAAAAATGCACGCACTTGCACACATACACGTGCGCACACACACACACACGCTCTTCAGATAGAAAAGAGAAGAGAGAGAACAACTTTTTTTTATCCGACACAGATGTGGGAAGGAAAGAAAAGATGCAAGGAAGAAAATAGGAAGAATTCAGAGTGAAAAAAACAGAGTTAAGTTCACTTATGTGACCCACTAGCCAGAGCTCAGAAACCACGCTTGTCACCACTATGGCAGCAAATGAGATCTGAAGGGAGAAGGGAGACAGGGGGGCATTATGGGTAAGGGGAGGAGTCTGGAGCTCAGATCCATAGCTGGAAAATGCGGCCATGTTGGATCCGATGTGGATCAGAGACCCACATGTTGAAAAATTAGTTTCAAGACAACCGCAGCATTTAAGCACAGAATTTTGACAGCTTCTGATATCATTATCACTATATTCAGCTATTTCTACTTTATTATTAATATCACCTCCTCTCATACTTGGAATCAAGCTTGGAAAAGTCCTAAATCTAAATGCATGTTGAGTGCCATAGTCCATAAAATATTTTGCAAGAGAGTTAGTAGTTACACCCCCCCCCCCCCCTTCTAATGTCAGATAAGTGTTCAGTTATTTTCTTTCTACTACATTTATCCATGTAGAAATTGGGGCACACAAAACATATAGGTAAATAAATTATATTATCAGCAATACATATAGCACAGTAATCAAATATATATCACTTCTAACTGCTGGGATGTAGGAACTCAGTACTGTTACAAATATAAAGTAACAGTCCCAGATAAATGTCCCAACAGGTGAGTGAGTAGATAAATTCCAAAATATCCCTCCAAACCAAGTAGAAGACAGCTGTAATAAGTGATAATAGCCAGACAACTCCAATCTGAATGTAAAAAACGTTACTGAATGTAAAAAACGTTTAATAACGTAGCGTAAGCGCCTTCATAACATCAGTTACTTTCTCAGACGCATAAAAACAGTGCATAAATATTATATATATATATATATATATATATATATATATATATATATATATAGATATACATCAGAAACATATAAAGCAACCAATCATATCCCACATATTTCCCTCCATTTTTTAAAAAACCTATAAACCAATTAAGATTTAAAAAGGCAACAACTGAAACATCAGATATACATGCAGAGTACTCCATACATTAAAATACATTGGTATACTATTCTATCATGCTATATAAAAAGCATCTATTGATTTGTATATATAGCACCACTAATGTTATGAAAGCGCTTACCCTACGTTATTAAAAGTTTTTTACATTCAGATTGGAGTTGTCTGGCTATTATCACTTGCTACAGCTGCCTTCTACTTGGTTTGGAGGGATATTTTGGAACTGTTGAAAATATGCTTACAACAAGGGCAACTAAAACATGGAAAGGTACCAGTCTTCCTACTGACAAAATAACTCTGTGATGGCTTCATTTCCTTATAACGTGTTGTTTTAAACTGACAATTCTTAAATGCAAAACTCAGTTACCTATTACTCTATTTAAGTCAGGTAGTGTGTTCAAGATGCTCCAATTATTACAAAAGATAATGAAGTAAACCAGTAAGTGGTAAAAGAAAACACGATAATAAAAACCACTGCAACTAAGGAACTGGAGAAAGGAATGTATGCCATTGGCATAAGTTCCTTTCTTCACTTCCTCAGTTACTGCAGTTTTTCTTATACTCCAATTATTTTTGATGACATTCATCACTGCATTAGTTTTATTATTATAAAGGGTAATGTATCTCAATCTAGTATCCTTCTTAGCTTCATTATTCTCAACCTTTACGTCATCATTACTCATAAAATAGGGTCTAGCTCACCATATCTATTATTATTAACTTGTCATGATGACTTCCTTAGTAAGGTATTATTATAATTTCTTTCTCTAAATTCTTCCATCATATCACTTGTCTATTATATATTTCCATATCTGCATTTAACCTACTTACCCTTAAAAACTGGCTCTTAACAATACCTTTAAAAACATGATGGGGATGCAAGTATCTATTAGCTTGTACTTCTTTCCTATAAATACTAGTGTGAATCCTTGCCCCTTGTCTTGTAATCTTAATATCAAGAAAGTTTATTTTGTCTCTTGAATAATTAAGCTTAGATTTTAAAAAAAGTCTGTGGTGCTATTAATATAACTGACAAAGTCAGCTAAGGTTAAGTCATCTCTTTTCCTTACTAAGATGATGTCATCCACAAAGCGTTTAAAGAACAAAATGTTTGTATCGTAATGGCCTACAGGGTCAAAAATATTCATCACTTCCCATTGATTCGATGCTATATTAGCATATGTATTGGCACCAGAAGTCCCCATAGCTACACTTGACACCTGATGGAATAACTGATTCTCAAAAATAAATAAAAAACTAAATATTTACAAAAAAAAAATATTACTAGTCACAACTACATCTAATAACTGACAAATAGCTTCAATCTCCCTGCCAGAGAAACTACTATTCAAGCTTAAGTCGTCTCTGACAGCTCGGATAATATAACAATTGGGTATCACTGGAAATAGCGAATTAATATCTAAAGTAACAAAAATACAATCTTTAATTTCATTTACTAAACACCACTTATGTAATTTCAGGAAAAAATTACCAGCATCTCAAATAAAACTCTGTACTTTACATAAAAAAGAACTCAAAATTGTATTGGGATTAACACAGTTACTAACTGTGAAAGTGTGCCCTGCACCAACTTTAACATAAGCTATACCCCACCTGGCATGACTTATGCTTAACACTCGTAAATGAATATTATCCGTTTTCAATATTACACTTGCATAGTTTATGTGAAACTGCGTGTGTGTCTGATACTTTATATTTTTTACAGATAGCCAATATCAGTAAGACCCTTGAAAGGGGTGGACCTATCTCAGGAAGTTAAATACTATTTTATCATAATGTCCTTTATAATAAAAAATAGCAATACCAGAAATTGGCTACTTATGTCCTTTTTTCCTTCCATTTTGCTTTGCAGCACAGGAAAAGACTAACATTAACTGCCATGTCTATTACAGCAGGCTGGTCTCCCAATCATGTACATGCTTATTTCATTAAATAAGCTGTTAAATAATCACCCCATCAGCACATATACATTGTCAGGAAGAAGTGGTAGCTCCTCTTCTGTGGAAAGTCCAGGGTGTAGAAGTCAGCACCACCCAAACCAGTCAAAAATGCAGGCTGTTGTGAAGGCTGGCATGCTCCGACACTGGTTGCAGTTTCCTTTTGCCTTAATAGGAGACAGATGGTCAACTTTCCTGAAGGCTTGAGTTTTGTGTGGGTAGTATCTGAGCTGCATGTGGACATCCACAGTGTAAAAAAATCTTTCCTCCCTTGTTCTACAATTCAGGAAAAAAGACAGGGGGATTAACAGTCTGGTTCAAGGTAAATTATTTCACTTTAGGCATAAAAAACTAAATTATGGACTTAAAACATAAGATGATTCTGGTTTCTGCCTGGACACTAGAACAACAGGATTGGTACCTTTGGTGCCCTCTAGTGATAGCATCTAACTCCTTACAAACTCAGTCTCCTTATACATAATTCCTATCAGATGTTAGAATCCTCCAGATCGAGTATGCTCGCATTACAAATTATTAGCCCTAATCACATAAATTTGATATCTCACATCGTCCAAATGATCCCAATAGATTTTTCAGGAAGGACAATATGTAGGAGGTGGTGGGTGGATTATTCCAGTGTCTGGACCAATCTAACATTCTGTTAAGTACTTAACTTATGCATTTTTCAGGTCCTATCTGGACACTGCAACATAAGGACAGTATTTCCCAGCTAACATGGTGGGGCTTACACAATTAAGCCTTTCAAGATGATTGTTCTAAAAGAAGACTCCATTTTTACAGTACTGACAAGGCTGTAGTGTTTAGTAAAGTATGCAAAGAAGACCAGGTCGCAGATGCTGTGATATCCTGGAGTGGAAGATTCTTGAGGAAGGTTGAAGACTTGGCTTAAGCAGTGACAAAATGTGCCTATGATGGAACAGGCAATGGCTTTTGCCTGTGATGTTTTAACAAGAATGAAATAAAGTTGCTAATCTACTTCACCAGAGTAATCTTGGACATTTTGTGACCCAGTTTAACTAGCAAAAACCTAACAAAAAAATGCTCATCTTTACTAAATGTTTTAGTACGGTCCAAGTTAAACCATAATTGTCTGTGAAAGTCCAGACAGTGAAATAGATACTCCCCATTATTACAGTACTTCTGAAAAAAAAACACAGGAAAATGAATATATTGGTTCAAACTGGTATGCAATGTCACTTTATTTTGAAAGGAAAGTTAGGTACCAACAGAAATTCTGTCCTGATGGAAAACAATATATGAAAATTACAGACAAGTCCTGAAGCTCAGAAACCCACCTTGTCAAAGAAATGGCTACCAAAAAAGCAGCCTTCCAAGAAGGGAATTTATTGTTTACAGAGTTGGCTGGCTCAAAGTGATTCTAAAACAAAATTTAGATCCCCAGCTGTGGTAATAAGAGGACATAAAACTGAAAATGATTAGCTCCAACTTGGAAACAATGGTACCTTCTAGAAGTCAGGCCAACATTTATGTGAAGATAAGCATACTGATGGTCCACACAGCATAGGACTGCAAATCTGCCCAGCCTAAGAAACTCCTTTTTTATGTTCATTGGGTTAACTGAGATCCAATATCAGCCTGAGGACTTCGTCCTTCTGGAAATTGCAAAGAACCTAAAGACAAATCCAGATACTCTCTAGTCCAGCAGGACTTCCTTGAGTCTGTTGCTGAGGAAGGCTTGCACCTCCTTTACTGCCACTTCTTTCTTTTACTGATTGGTAACAAGAAGTCTGCACAGGTGAAGTTATAGGAAAGCGAATGAAGCAGTCACTGGATATGACACTACGTACCTATGAGTCGGATATGATGGCCGTATATACTGGTATATGCAAGGAGAGATGTTCCATGACTGCCTCCAGAAGGCAGCAATCAGGCAACCCTTCAGCGATTGCAGCAGTGAAATCTTCAAAAGGATCTCCCAACATCCCTGGTTGTTTGGACCACCCACACCTTTGGGGAGGAGACGGGAATGCAATTCTCTCCCACTGCAAGAGCCTCTATCCTTTTACTGTTTTGCTGGGACGTGTTAATCTACAAGTTCTAAGCACCTTTCTAGTTATACTATGTCCTTCAAGGGGTGACAACCTTAATCCCAAAAGCAGTGAGCATTTTGCCCTCTTGCTCACAGGCAGTCTCTCTTTGACCTGCTGCCCAAAAAGTGTAGAGCTGAAGGAAACATTCATGAAAACCACCTTGAAATGATCCCTGAAATCTGTCAGGCATAACCAGGCCTATCTCCTCATAGCTATACCTGATCCTGCTGCCCTGGCTGCTCCATCCATCACACTGTGTATTAGACACATTGATTAAGAAGAAAATCATATTCATTATAGCTACCTGGGTTTCCAGCTGAGAATACAAATCACCTGCTGGCACGTGTATCAAGGTTTCTGCAGTTTTTTGTGCAATATCTCTTTGAAACTTATCAATTATGCAAACAGTTCTGGCCTCAAATGCAGAATGTACTAGACAAAAAACATGCTTCCCTAACCTGTCCATCATTCAGCAGTCCTTGAAGGGAGGATGAATGGAATGAGCATCCCAAGGGACAGAAGAACTAGGTGCAGTTCCCTTCTGCACTGTTTCGTCCACTGAAATACTCTAGCCTGTTAGAGTTGATGCTAATGCCAAAATGGCTAGTGCTGAGGATGCCAAATGGGAACCCATGATTGGTGCTGAAACCTCTGGGGTTAAAGCCAAATCAGAGACTTCTGGTCCAAATGTGTCAGAGAATGGCTGCAACAGAAATGATGCCAATCATCTTGCAGCTGAAGGTTTGACACAGATCCCCAAATACTACTGACATTACCAGTACAGAAGCAACTACTGAAGTCAAATCAATTGCACCAATGGAGCTGCAGCTGCAGTTGGGCTAATTCTAACACTGTCAGTGCCAAAACAAGGCTCAGAGGAAGGAAGGCCAGTGGTGGAGCTTGAGTCAAACCTCAGCCTGTGGTAGGAACTGCAGAGGCTTAGAAGACACCGTAACATATCTGGACCTTGACAAAGGCTAACACTACATCATTTGAGTGAAACTTCTGAGAGACCTATGAAAACTTACTAAAGCAAGAGAAGGAGGTCTGGAAGTTATTAATTTCCACAAATTTTTTTTCTGAAGAAAAACTACCTGATCAGCACTGAGGATTAGAATCCTCCCTGGAGCCAGATGATTCCTGGGCCTGGGAAGTGGGGTGAGAGGGAACAATCTCTGCAATGATAAGCTAGACTGAGGAGGAGAAAATGTGAGACTTCGAGGCAATAAACTAGGTGAATGTGTACTAGCCTGACGCAGTGTGGCCAATCATGGAGTCTTTGCTGGATAAAATATATCCAGTTAAAAAAGGTTATTCTGCCTTTCTTTTTCCTCCTCCTTTTCTGAAGCAGTATATGCCAATGAGCCCATCGGCATGGAAAACCAGTGAATATAGCCTTAAAAGCCAGTTTGTTGAGCCAATCAGCTATGGTCCTGGTAATGAAATCCTTACAACTAGAGCAGTCACTACTGAAATGCAACACTCCCAAACAAACTACACAAAAGTTCATACAGATCCTACAGGGAAATTACACCTGCACCTTTTCCACTTTCTAAAACTCTGTTTGGATTCTTTATTCTTCATGAAATCCTTTAAAACATTCTGTAGATCCAACACTCCCTGTAAAAGAAAGAAAAAGAAAGCCCAGGCCTTAGGCCCACAGATGTGAAAGGGAGGAAGGGAAGAAAAAAGAAATGTATATAAAAAAAGCAGTACAACTTTCAAGAATTCACAAACTAATAGCAAAATCGTAAAATCAAAAACTGTCTAAATTGTACTTATGGGGAAGTAAGATGATGTTGAAAACACAAAACTCATTCCCTCACGCTCAAGCTTCAGAAGAGACATTGTTGTCTTAATGGCGGCAATGAAATATGGAGAGCTCACATAAGGGAGGGATTATGTGTAGGAATGAGCTTGAACTGAGGAGTCTGTTGCTGTCACTAGAGGGTGGCAAAGGCACAAGTCCTGTTATTATAGTTTCCAGACAGTAACTGAGAAGTGAAAGGTTAGTTCTCACAGAAACCCTGTCCTTGTGTAAAATGATAGAGTTGACTGTCCATAACTAATTGAATTTTATATACTCTCCTAGCAGATGTCACAGCAATGAGTAAAAGAATCTACCATGTTAAGAAGTACAAGTCAGCCAAGTAAGGTGGTTCAAACAGAAAAACAGCAAGCTTTTTTAAGCACAAAGATCTCAAGGAGGGGCCACATTTTTTCTAGGTAGACAGATATGCAACACCCATTTCAAAAAATTGCTTAACTTCAGGATGGTTAGAAAGGGTGGTATGTATGGCCCTCCTTTACTGCCACTTCTTTCTTTTACTGATTGGTACAAGAAATCTGCACAGGTGGAGTTATGGGAAAGGGAATGAAGTAGTCACTGGATATGACACTGCTTACCCACGAGTCTGATGTGATGGCCATATATGCCGGTATATGCAACTAGAGATGTATCCTGACTGCCTCCAGAAGGCAGCAGCCGGGCAACCCTTCAAGGATTGTAGGAGTGAAATCCTCAAAAGGATCTCCCAACTTCCCTGGTTGTTTGGACCACCTCCACCTCTGGGGAGGAGACTGAAATGCAATTGTCCCCCACTGCAAGAGCCTCTGTCTACTGTCTTTGCTGAGACTTGTTAATCTACAAGTTCTTAGCACCTTTCTGGTTATACTATGTCCTTCAAGGGGTGACAACCTTAATCCCAATAGCAATGAGCATCTGCCCTCTTGCTCACAGGCAGTCTCTTTCTGACCTGCTGCCCAAAAAGAGTAGAACTGAAGGAAGCGTTCATCAAAACCATTTTGAAACGATCCTTGAAATCTGTCAGGCACAAACCAGGTCTGTCTCCTCATAGCTATACCTGATCCTGCTGCCCTGTCTGCTCCATCCATCACATTGTGTATTACACACATCGATTGAGAAGAAAATCTTACTCATTATAGCTACTTGGGTTTCCAGCTAAGAATACAAATCACCGGCTGGCACCTGTATCAAGGTTTCTGCAATTTTTTGTGCAATATCTCTTTGAAATTTACCAATTCTGCCACATAGTTCTGGCCTCTAATGCAGAATGTACTAGGCAAAAACACACTTCCCTAACCTGTACCATCAACATTCATCAGTCCTTGTTGAGAGGATGAATGGAATGAGCATCCCAAGGGACAGAAGACCTAGGTGCAGTTCCCTTCTGCATTGTTTCGTCCACTGAAATACTCTAGCCTGTTAAGAGTTGATGCTAATGCCAAAATGGCTAGTGCTGAGGATGCCAAGCAGGAACCCATGACTGGTGCTGAAACCTCTGGGGTTAAAGCCAAATCAGAGACTTCTGGTCCAAAAATGTCAGAGAACGGTTGCAAAAGAAATGATGCCAACCATCTTGCAGCTGAAGGTTTAACACAGATCCCCAAAGACTACTAATGTTACCAGTACAGAAGCAACTAGTGAAGTCAAACTAATTGCACCAATGGAGCCACAGCTGCAGTCGGACTAATTCTAACACTGTCAGTGCCAAAACAAGGCTCAGAGGAAGAAAGGCCAGTGGTGGAGCTTGAGTCAAACCTCAGCCTGTGGTAGGAACTGCAGAGGCTGAGATGATACTGTAACAAATCTGGACCTTGACAAAGGCTGACATTATATCACTTGAGTGAGACTTCTGAGAGACATATGAAAACTTACTTAAGCAAGAGAAGGAGGTCCGGAAGACGTTAATGTCCACAACATTTTTTTCTGAAGAAAAACTACCTTTTCAGCATTGAGGAATAGAATCCTCCTTGGAGCCAGATGATTCCTGGGCCTTAGAAGTGGGGTGAGTTGGAACAATGTCTGCAATGACAACCTAGACTGAGGAGAAGAAAATCGGAGAATTCGAGGAGATAAAACTAGGTGAATGTGTACCAGCCTGAGGCAGAGTGGCCAACCATGGAGTCTTTGCTGGATAAAATTTATCCAGTTAAAAAAGGTCCTTCTGCCTTTCTTTTTCCTACTCCTTTTCTGAAGGAGTATGTGCCAGTGAGCCCATTGGCATGGAAAACCAGTGATAATACCCTTAACAACCAGTTTGTTGTGACAATCAGCTATGGTCCTGGTAATGAAATTCTTACAACTAGAGCAGTCACTAATGAAATGCAACACTCCCAAACAAACTACAAAAAAGTTCATGCAGATCCTACAGGGAAATTACACCTGCACCTTTTGCATTTTATAAAACTCTGGATTCTTTCTCCTTCATTAAATCCTTTAAAATATTCTGTAGATCCAACACTCCCTGTAAAGTAAAGATAAAGAAAGCCCAGGCCTTAGGCCCAAAGACGTGAAAGGGAGGAAGGGAAGAAAAAGGAAATATATATAGAAATAAAAGCAGTACAACTTTCAAGAATTTGCAAACTAATAAAAAAAATCGTAAAATCAAAAACTGTCTAATTGTACTTATGGGGTAGTAAGATGATATCAAAAACACAAAATTCGTTCCCTCACGCTCAAGCTTCAGAGGAGACATTGTTGTCTTAATGGTGACAATGAAATATGGAGAGCTCACATCAGGGAGGGATTATGTGCAGGAAAGAGCTTGAACTGAAGAATTTGTTGCTGCCACTAGAGGATGGCAAAGGCACCAGACCTGTTATTATAGTGTCCAGACAGTATCTGAGAAGTGAAAGGTTAGTTCTCACAGAAACCCTGTCCTTGTGTAAAATGACTGAGTTGACTTTCCATAACTGCTTGAATTTTATACACTCTCCTAACATGTTAAAAATTACAATTCGGCCAAATAAGCTGGTTCAAACAGAAATGTAGACAGATATGCAATACCCATTTCAAAAAATGCTTAACTTGAGGATGGTTAGAAAGGGTGGTATGTACGGGCAGACATGCAGAAACAGTCAACAAATGAACCTTGAGAGAGGAATATGAAAATCCAGAGGACAGCAACTCAAAAATAATCAAGAATCACAAGCAACAGAGTCTATAGAGAATCCTGGTTCTTAGACTGGCACAAACTAGAAAATCTTTTTCACCTGCACGTACATGATCTACTAGTATATATTTTTTAACCTCTGTGCCTACTGCATGTTCTCAGAAAAAGGTATCTAAAAAGTATCAGGATTCTATCATCCAGGCAGTTAGATGAAAAATTTCAGGATGGAGCGTCTCAAACAACCCCTACTGTGTGAGAAAATCCAATCTGTGGGAACACCTGTGGTAACTATGCTTGCCCAAACTGCAAAACATGGAAAATCCACTGTTGCCTGTGCCAAAAGTGATTCACCATCACAATTTTTGGGGAGTTGCCCTTGATCTTCAGAGCAACTCAATATCTGTGAAAAGGGTGGAAAAGCATACAGTAATATTCCCATCCATGGGAATGAAAAGGCATCCATCTTCTAGGTTTGCTGGCAAGGAGTCCTAGAGCATTACTTCTTTAGTCATCTATTCTGAAAGGAAGGAAACAGATCTCCATGTATCACTTGAAAATTAGTACATCTTCTCTCCTCCTCCACAATACTCTATTATCTACACTTGTTCTTACACACATACATATACTCACCTCCAATTAAGCCACACTGGATTGCTATCGCTTTCAGTGTACACTCACTAGAAAATGTAAACCATCATTTAAAATAGCAAATGTAGTCACTACCATTCTATTTTGTAAAATTTTGTCTACAGATATTGTAAGATATTGTTATATCATGTAAAGCCTATTTGAATTACTTTGATAGATTCTTGTACAGGTCTACCTGTAAATATTATATTTGTGTTTCCCACTGTTTGTATTTTTTGTACTTATTCACATTGTATTGACCTGTTTCCTTCTTGTCAATCGTGGAGCTTTTCTCCCCGGGCATCCACTGAAAATGGACCTGGTCCAGTTGGATTTTTCCGGTTAACAAATGTAAAATAAATAAATAAATAAAATAAATAAATATCTACTTGAGGTGTTCTCCACAGTCATATCAATTCTTCGAAGACCTCAGGATGAAGTTTTTATTCATGAGGGCCTGTACTGGCCCTTCTTAACTTGTCTGCAATCAATATTTACTCTGACAGAATAAAGTCTGCAAGCAGGATACGATTATGTACACATCACTGTGGTACTGTCTTTGCAAAACTGCAGTGGTTAGAGGATCAGAAATGATTTCAGGCTTTCAAAGCACTGATCACTGCCAACATCTTTCTGACATTTATGTGCTTGTGTGTGTCATGAAGGTTCCACAGACCTTACACTTTCACCAGTTTGGAAACTGCTTCCCATGCCAAGTCTGATGCATCTGTCGTGACAGTATGGACAAGGGTCAGAAGGGAGAATACCAAACTAGGACTCATACTGTCACTACAGATGCATCAGAAGTGACAGTATGGACAAGGGTCAGAAGGGAGAATACCAGACTAGGACTCATACCTCTCAACCTCTTAGAGCAATAAATCTGGACAAAGCCATACATAAAAGTCTGACAAAGGCCCAAAAATAGGGGCAATTTTTAAATATTGCTGTTACAAACTTAGAAAGTTGATAGAATAACATGTTTTGTATTAGCATGTATTTTCTGATGTCTGTCATTTTCTAACTTCAGTCTTTAATGAGTTGTCACTAATTTGCCAGAAAACTACAATTTTATGAAAAACAGACCAAAATATGAGGCAAAAATCAGGACATTCTGCAAACATCTGTACAGTTCAGAGGTATGCTAGGGCTACAAGAGATCTGGTCTACCCCTAGAAAATTTTCCTTCTTACAAATCCCCCCCAAAAAACTACAAGACTAAGTCAAGCTGGAGTCTTCACACTGTGTAATTCCTTAAGCCTCTTGTAGTGGAAGCATATGGGATGGATATATGCAGATGACCTTTTAAGGATAAAGTACAGCTAAACAACCCACTCATGCTGTACTGGCGAGATCAAAACAGGCTGACGTGCATATATACACCTACTGGGGTTTGGCTTTATTGGCCTGAATATTCCCAAAAGACTTAAAAAAAAGTAAAATCTTATAGGCATTCTGAAGCCACGTAACTGAAACACTATGTCCTTAAGGAGTCATCTGCATAAATCCCATCGGCCTACACTACAGCAGGTTTAAGGAATTACACAGAGAAGAATCTACCTTGCCTGGGTCTTACTTGCAGTTTTTACTGAATGGTTTGTCTGTGTGACCTTTTCACATTTTGGTATACAAATCTCAGAACAAGGATCTGAAAAGATAATTGGTAAAATAGCAAAGTCCAGAGTGACTTGTAGTACCAGTGGATTTTTCTTATGTGGAGTCTCACCAGGGGAAGCAGGATAATCTTCAATGCCATATACTCCAAAATCCTGAGAAATCCATTTGCAAATACCTGGATATGTTTGGAAAAACTCAGGAAGAACTGCTGAAATACCTCTACTTTGTCTGGAGGAAGAAAGGCTCTTCCCAAAGAAATACAATCCTGTGAAAAGGGATGAGAGAAGAATGCTGAAAGTTGATTTGAAAATCCAGACTGAGTAGAAGATTCTGAACAGCTGGTAAAAGATCTTTGATAGCTGGAAAAAATAATCTGCAAAATTAAAATAACCACCCATAAATGGAAAAATGTGAAAACCTTGAAGTCTGCAATAAGCAATTACTGCAGTCAGACACTTTGTGAATACCACTGGAGAAGTGGAAAGTCCAAAGGGCAAGACAAAGAAATTATCATGTAAGCCAGACACAAAAAAATCTTAAAAAAATATCTGAATTGTTCCCAAATAAGAATGTGATAAGCACCCTTTAAGTCTAGCTTTACCTTAAAAGCTACAGAAAAGAGAAGAGATAAAAGGGACTGAAAGGAAAGCATTCTGAACTTTGTAATTTTGACAAAAAGATTTTGAAAGGAAAGGTCCAACGCAGACTTCTAGGATCTTTCCATCTTCGGTACCAGAAAAATTCCATCAATAAACGCCTTTGCATATCTTACAGGAAGGCACTGGTTTTATTATTCCCTGTGCAAGCATTCTATGTACAATGAGAAGAAACAAGGATATTTGGTTCACTGAGCAAGAAGGAATCACCTGGATGGAGGGAGGGATTCCTATTGTAAAATGTATCTCTGCTGAATTATATTTAATACCCATTTGACTTTCAAAATCTGGTGCCACAAAGGAAGATAATGCCTTGGGGAGGTTGGGGGGGGGGGGGTGAAAAGGTAAATAGCCATGCTAACTGGGAAACTTACCAACTTGATTTTTATTTTCTGAAGCTTTTCCTTTGTTTATGGTGTTTGCTTACCACTGCTTTTTGAAATACTGTTTGACTGCTCCTTGCTGCTTAAATTACTTATTGATAAAGGAAGCTCAGAAAGAAGGGAAATTTTTATTTGCCTTAATAAAGGAGGGCTGAAAAAACTGACTCAGTCCTTAAAATAATCTTTTTATAAAACTTTCATCACATTTTTTGAGCACCTCAGATGCAGAAGGGCCAAGCAGAACTTCATGGTCTAAGAAAAAAATACATTTCAGTGTTAGCATCTTCTGTAAGGTTTTGAGAATGAAACCATGCTTATTTCCCCATTACTGATCCAGAAGCAGCAGCTCTGGAAGAAGAATTAGCATCATCATAGGCACACTTTAAAACATGCATAGTAACATGTGAAGCAGATATTTAAAAGGCATTCACATTTATTTTTTTACATCACAAGAAAAAAGTTAACTATTAACTTTTGCATGTTCTTGAAAGATAAAAGTAAAAAGTTTAGTATATGAGCCTGACAGTTTAAAATTCTGAAAGATAAACTAGCAGAAAAACAGACTTTCTTTCCTAATTTGTCAAAAGTGTTCCAGTCCTTGTCAGAGAGAATGGGGTGAACAGCAGAAATCTGTTTAACAGAAGCACTTTTGGATAAAGAAATCACTGCCAGATCTGCTTTAGGGTTAGAAAACACATACTTATGAGAGTGAGGTCCTTGTATAACCCTATCCGACTTCCTGGAGGCAGAGGTAGACTGTCAGGCAAACTAGAAACAGTGAGGAAAAACATTCTCTAATGCAGGCAAAACAGGAGGATAGCTACAGACTAATAAACCATAAACATTTTTATACAATAGGAATTTCATTTTGCTCATATTGAAAAACTCTTTCATCTTAGATAAAGTCTCAGAAAAAGATAAATCTTCAAGGGGAAATGTAAAACAATACTTTCCCTAGAATCAGAATGTTCAGACTGATAATAAATTTATGATGTACAAGCATCACCCTTATAAGGCCTGTTTTTCTGACTGAAATTCAAAGTCAGAAAGAGAGGGAACTCTCTTTCCTTGCCTGAAGAAAAAGTAGGCAAGAAAAATCAGAAACTAAGTGCTTAGGAAATCCCTGCAAATCTTTCCTGTCCAGAGAAACAGGGAAAGGCAAGATTTTCAGTGTTCTTTTCTAATGAGATCACTTGGAAAATGACCAGCCTCTATTAAGTATACTCATTTCAGATTCAGGTTCATCAGACCTATGACAGTGGTTCCCTCTTGCCCACCAAGGACATCACCTACAGCCACAGAGGATATGGCTATCCCCCGGTCCTAAGTGGCTGTAGGTGCAATGCCGGAGGGACCAGGGGGAAAAGGATGAGCAGTCTGAGGAATCAAGAGTAGTCATGGCAGAGTCACCTTCCAGTGGCTGAGGCACAATTGGTGCCCGCCTGACACCCAAAGACTCCCTGACAACGTTCCTTCTCTTCTTGCAAACAAGGGAAGGTAAAAATGCATAGACCAGTAGTTCTCCATAGGTTTGCATAGAATGAGACCTGAAGGGTGGCTAGCATAGCCTGGACAGGTCTGCAAAAAATAAGGTAAAGAACAAGTGGTGCTGAGGTAAGGAAATCACTGACAGTCTCCCACAAGCATAAAATCCTGCGCCAAGTACAAAAACCTACAACACCTGTAGATAACTTTTGCCAAATAAAAGAACATTTTACACAAAACATTCACAAAAAGGATAGCCACACAAGCTACCTTACAAATACACTGACAGTCTGTCCAAAAAAATCAGTTTCCAAACACATATATTTTAGTCAGAAAAACATAAGCTTTCCTCAGAAAAAGAATTTTAGTACAGGTTTTCCCCAAGTGGGGACTTACCTGCCCAGCCTTGAAGGATCATTTGCAAGACTGTTATTTAGGTTCATAGGTTCATACTAGGCTATCTGCCCTAGGGCATTTATAAGCCTAGCCAGAGTGTGTTTGGCTTTCGCCACCCATTTTAAATTAATTTTGTTATGCCCTTTTTCGAGGTTAGTATACTGTGCCTCTGTCTAACAGTGAGACAGAAGTGATACCCGGGGTAAATCTACTATCTCCCATCCACTCATCAAGATTCCTCTTGAGAGTCAATGAGGGACTCTGCCTAACCTGGACTGGAATTTTATTCCAGAGTGAAGGGAGCCTCTGGGTTATGAATCTGTCCCTCCAGCATGTCCTATTTATTTCAGTGCTGAGGTTCAAGTCTCTCGAGCGCGTAGCTCGATGGGATTTCCATTGGACCTGTGAAGGAGCACACTTTGCCAGTGAAAAAATAAAGGCTGATTTGGTGGTCTGTCTTTTTTATCAAGTCTCCTAAGAGTTAGAGTTAAGTGCAAGATGCCCTTAATCTTTGAAAGCTGGCCAGTCACAAGGGCAGGACCCAAACAGCTTAGGCTACTGCAAAGGTGATCGAAATATTGAACATACACATTTTTATCAGCATATACATAAGACATGCTAGTGTGATAGATTCAAATTCTATCACATCCTTCACTTCTGGATCAAACAACCAATATAAGTTAACCTAAATAACTGAATGGGAGCCTCAAATTCCTATTGTTTCATAGGTGTGTATTGGGCTAGATTCAAATTCTATCACATCCTTCACTTCTGGATCAAACAACCAATATAAGTTAACCTAAATAACTGAATGGGAGCCTCAAATTCCTATTGTTTCATAGGTGTGTATTGGGCTAATGACCACTAGTGCTCTTATAAGTCTAGCCGTGCAACCCAAATGTGACCCACAAATTTGATTTATATAGATGATGATTTACTGACTGGTTCTACCCATCAGAGACCTGAGCCTGAATAGGAGTGAATTTCCGATTACACATCCATTGGTCCAGGCTGTGCATAAAAATGGAGGGAGAATCTCTGCTTCATATGGATGGGGAGCCTGTTTCAGAGAATGGGAATTCTCTGAAACGCATATCTCTCTCTCCAACATGTCATATGTATGTTACATGCAAAATTTACGTCTTTTAATCTAGTAGTTCTGATGCTGCTTGTTTACTGATGTGCAAAAGGTTCATCAAAACAGGGTCCAGGTATACTACGCAAAGATCAGTTCTCAGAAGTGTATATGATAATGAGTAAAGACACAGGGCTTTGACACAGTCAGTGTAGGATGCTGTTTACTCCCTGTATTTTTTTTTTGTAAGGAACCTTTGTGGGTGTTCCATTTGCTTTGTGTGTCCAGTCAGGTGCATACCAAAGGGGGCATTATACATTATGATTGGTCTGATGAGGGCTGAGTACAATGGCATGATGACAACTCTGCCCTTACTTATAAGTTAAGCAACAAAGAATGATTTTTCTTACTACCTTGGACAAATATTGGTCGAAGGTTAGGTTTTCTCCATGAGTTCCCAGATCCCAGACTGGTCAATCAACTTTTAATGGTGTTTTATTGATGACACAGCTACCTGGGTTGTTAGACTTCCCAAAATAAACTATAATGCATTTCTTGCCACTGAGTTTTAAGCCATGGCTTTGTTCACCAAACATTTGCCTGTATTAGACCATCCTGAAAGGCGTTCTCATTTAGGGGGGATTCAATGACTGCTACCAGTTTGTAATCGTCTGTGAACGTGGTCAGTCAAAGGCCTTTGTAATTGGCTTTGACATGCGACAGTTGGATGCCAAAGAGGAGTGGGCCCAGCATACAGCCCTGTGGAACTCCTCTGGTGACCGGCCTCACTGATTCTTACCTCCTGGGCCCTATCAGTGAGCCAGATAGCTATCCAGCATGTTTTAAAGGGGTTTATACCTAGCTCCGTAAGTCTGCTGACAATTCTCGAGTGGAGTATTGTATCAAATGCTTTAGCCAGACCTAGGTAGGCAGTATGCACCATTTTCCCCTCATTCACTGCCTTAGTGACCTTTTCAAAGAAGTCCATCAAATTCAGTAAGCATAACCTTCCTCTGACAAAGCTAAAATGGGATGGATACAGTATTGGGAGATGATCTATGTTTTTGCTGATAATTTCCATGATAGTTCTTTCCAAGACTTTGCAAATAAGACTAGTCAGACTAACAGGTCTGCAATTTCCAGGATCTGCTGAAGGTCCTCCCTTATGAAGGGGGATGACCGCTGCAGTCCTCATTCATGTGGCACACAGCCCATTTTACAACTGTAGTTAAATAATGACTCCAGTGGTCCTGATAAGTCATATTTAAGCTATTTAGAAAGCATCCTGGGATGTTATCAGGGCCCACTGAGGCTGTGTTCTTGGCTTTAGTTAGTGCAGCCAGTACATGCACCCTAGTTATAGTTGGACAGGTTTGTGTTTGAGGGTATTTTTGAGGAATAGTTAGGGCTGAGAAGAGATAAAGTTGGAAATTAATTTATCTGCCAACAGGTTTGCTACAGTGGCAGGCTCAGTGAATGTGGCACCATTAACCACCAGTTCAATACATTGCTGTATGCTGCCCTTGAGGTTTCTGACATAGCTGTAGAAGGCCTTATGGATTTCTTTGACCTGGAAAGCTATCTTAACCTCAAAGTTGGCTTAGCTTAATTTAAATAGCCCTCTTAGTTGCTTATTTGCTTTGATGACAGAGTTTCTATCTTTATGGGAATTACCCTTCCTGATTTTTACCATATTTTTTCCTTTTGTCGTACATCCTGTTTAATTTGGGATAATATCACAGTGGTTTGCTTCTAGGACTAGTCCTGGGCTTACTTCTGGTAGCAAAGCAGCCTCTGTGCAGCCACTGACATGACTGTACAGAGTTTCTAACACCAATTCAGCGCAGGATGCTGTGTTCTCTGAGTTTGGAAGGGCACTGAATTTTGACAATCCGTCACTTTAAAAAAGGTAATTTGTCTTGGAATAGTGCATAACTGTTACTGGTTTCAGTGGTATTACACAGCTGATCTTGATTCAAAGGAGACAGCTTTATGGTTGGACCTTACCAAGTAGGATGAAATGGGGGGGGGGGGGGGTTGGGGTAGCATTCTCCCATATCTGTATGCAAGAGGTCCAATATGTTGGAGCCTATAGTGAGCATATTCACTGTTTGGTTTCTATGCCTGTAGATTCAAGGCTTTGTAGAACTCCCAGTCCAAACTAATGTCTCCAATGAGTAGGGCATTAGACTGGACAGTAAGTGTCTCCAGTATGTCAAAGTATGCATCGTGAGCTTCTTGAGACATGGAAGATGACCTATAGCTGGCTAGGATATAGTATAGGATTTTGTCTATGATAATCTGCATGTGGAGGAACTCCAGTGCATCATCCTACTCAACTACCCTACAGGTATGCTTGTTACTGATGTATAATGGGACACCTCTTCCTTTAATCCTTGTCTGTGCAGCTACAGGTCTGAAAGTTTGGAAAGCAGTGAAACCGTGCATGGTTGGGGTACTCTCTGCTACTTTAAACCATGTCTCAATAACTGCACAGATGTCTATATTCTCGAGTGTGAGGAGACCTTGGAAGAGTGTACTATTTCCTTAGGCTCCTGGCACTGAACAGTTAACACCTTGAGGTTCAGTTGAGTTGATTTTGCTTTGTCGGTAGGTTTGTCAATTTTGCTTTGCCTAAAAAAGGCACTATGGGAGATGATAAAGTTTCAGCCAGTATTTGAAAACCTAGAGGGGAGAGGTGCAGGCCATCCATGGCTAGGGTTACCACCCATCCCACTTTGCGAGGGACAGTCCCTCTTTGGGCAGTTGTGTCCTGCAAAAAAATTGTAAAAAATGGCAAATGTCTTGAGATTTTAGGACAAAATTATTTCCTTTATTTTATGTAATAGTTGCATAAAACAGTTATTCTGTATCTAAAACACCTAAATGTTACCAAAAACAGAATAAACAACAACAATGCTACAAGAATAAGCTTTTAATTAGGCAAAAAAGTGAAGTTATATCCTTTGTACTCGCCGTGGGTAAGTTTTTGCCTGCAAAATCTGACGTTTGTATCAAAAATGTCCCACATTGGGTGTCTGAAAAGGTAGCAACCCTATCCATGGCAAAGCAAAGTGGTCTGTTAACCATGTCCTCCCAAGCTGAAAGACATTAGATCACTTTAGAATGACACCAGAAAAACAGCCAGTTGTTGAAATCAATCACCTTTTGCTGATATTGTGGCATCATCCTTGGTGATAGTTATATGTTTTCACTGGTAAGCTCATAATAGCCTGATATGCACAGTCTCTCTTCATATAGTCCAGGAAGGCACATCTTAAATCATTTACACCTACATGGACTAAGATGGAATCTTACCAGTACCTATGGTGTAATGGCTTGAGTCTGTGCATAATTTGATGATTTCTGGCTCCTGATAAGCAACTAACAGTTATCTTCTCCTTGTTCATCCTGGTTACAAGGGCATCTGTATATTTTACAATGGAGTCTCCCATGATGACAGACATGGGAAGTTTGTTTGCCTAAAGGGATTAGTGTTTACGGATCCAATGAGAGTGCAGCAAAAGAAACAATCTGAATGCACAACACTCTATTAGTACAAAGAAAAAAAAATTAAGCACTTTTGCCCCTTGTATACCGGGATTTCATTAGAAGGTGGTGTATTTTTCTGAATACCTTTGGCCTAGCTGAGGCACAGCTGTGACAATGGATGGTCTAGGCAATCAGTGTTGTTTAAGAAGATTGCTTTCAAGTTCTGCAGCATACACTAGTCTATGCATGTGTTGTGCACTATGTGAGGTACATGTTGTGTGTATGGTTTTGACAGCCTGATGTGCACTTGTATGCGAGAGTTTATCTTCCAATGTCACTGTGTAAGCACATCTCACGCATACCGTGTCTGCTTCTTTAAGGATCAAGTGGTTGCCAGTAAATATGAGACTCTTACATTGTCTCCAGATGCCCATATCCACTAAACTGGCTACAGAGAAGTTAAGAAAAGTACAGTTGTGTACACTTACCATAAATATAGATGTTTAAGTGTATTCACTGTTGCAGTCCTAACCAATGGGTTATCCGGCTCCTGGTAGCCCTCGATCAGCCAGAATACCAAAGGCAAGTAAATATGACATCGACTGTCGTCGGTTATAAAGGACGTTCGATACAAAAGGAGGCAGCCGATGTCATTTCCTCAGTCTTTCTTGCCATAACGGTCAGAAGCCCCCAGAAAACAAGGCTTAAACCAAAAGCAACTTTGGCAAATACCACCACATATAGCCTGTACCTTAGAAAAAGAGAATAGGAGAGGATCAAAAAGGGGAACTGGAGGGAGGGAAACCAGGGCTGCAACAGTGAATACACTCGAACATCTACATTTGTGGTACGTGTACACAACTGTACTATGTTCATCGTGTTTCACTGTTGCAGTCCTAACCAATAGATTGATTACCAAAGCCCAGAGAAAAGGGAAGAGGAACCAACAGAATCAAGGATTGGAGATAATGCCCTGCAGAACAGCAGTGACAAACCCTGTCCTGGCTCTAGAAAAAGGCAAATTATAATGCTTTGTGAAAGAGTGAACAGAAGACCATGTGGCAGCCTCCAAACTCTCTTTAGTAGGGACACCACTTAAAAAGGCTGCAGAAGTGGAAGCTGCTCTAATTGAGTGGGTCCTAGCCCCTTGAGGAGGAACCTTGCCATGAAAGGAATAACAAAAAGTAATACAAAGTGCATTCCATTTAGAAATGGTTTGCTTAGAAACAGCCTTGCCCTGGGCTCCAAGGGCAAAACTGACCAATAACTGTGCTGATTTTCGAAGGTCTTTAGTCCTGTCCAGGTAAAACCTGAGCTGTCTGTGCACATCAAGAGAATGTAGGATCCTTTCACCTCTATTTTGAGGATTAAGAAAGAAGGCAGAAAGGTGTATGGACTGATTAAGAGTCAGGCTAGAAACCACCTTAGGCATAAAGGAGGGGTTGGTTCGCAGAGAGACCCTATCTGCATAGAAAAGAAGAAAAGGCTCCACAGCCATCAAAGCTTGCAGCTCCAAAGACCTCCTTGCTGAAGTTATAGCCAAGAGGAAGGCAGTTTTCCAAGAGAGAAACTTTAAATCTGCAGTGGCAGCTGGCTCAAAAGGAGGAAGAGTGAGTTTCTCTAGAACAAAATTAAGATCCCATGCTGGAGTAGGTGCCCTTCTGGGAAGGTTTAAGTTGCAAGCACCTCTGAGAAACATTTTCATCGGGGGATAAGAGAAAATGGGTTGCTCAAAAAAACAATGAGCAAAAATAGCTGAAGCATGGATCTTGACAGAGGAAAAAGAAAGACCACCCTGCAGCAAATCAGCCAAGTATTCCAGGATCAGAGGAAGGGTAGGCTGAGAAGAAGATTGCCCTCTAGCCTGCATCCAATGAGAGAACCTTTCCCATTTGCCAGCTTAGGACTTCCTAGTGCTAGGCCTCCTGGCCTCCCTCACCACGTCAACTACCTGCTGAGAAAGGGAAGAAGAAGATGGATTCATACAATGAGCCATGCTGCCAAATGGAGAGACTGAAGATGAGGATGTACAATGTTTCCCCCTTCCTGAACCAAAAGATCTGGCTTCGGAAAAAGATGCCAAGGAGGAAATTGGGAGAGACTGCGAAGCAGTGGATAACAATGCTGTCTGGGCCAGTTTGGAGCTATGAGAATAGTCCTTGGTCATTCGTCCCTGATCTTCAATAATACTCTGGAAAGAAGAGGAAGACTAGGGAAGACAAACTGACAGCAGCGTCCAAGGGAAGGACAGAGCATCCACTCTCTGCTGTGATGCTGTCTGGTGCAAAAAAGAGGTAGAAGATGGTTGTCTGGGGAGGAGAAAAGATCCACCTGAGGTGTGCCCCAACGTTGAATGATGTTGTAAAAGACTGCTCTGTTCAGTTGCCACTCATGAGGATCCAGGGTCTGTCTGCTCAACTGGTCTGCCAAAACACTGTGCCTTCCTAGAAGAAGCTGTGCTACAGATGCAGGCCCAGGGATGCTGCTATGGACCAGAGATTCATGCTCTGCCTGCAGAGGGGGCAAGAATGAGTCCCTCCCTGCTTGCTGATGTACCACATGACTGGTGGTGTCTGTCCTGACGAGCAGAGTTCCTAGAGAAAGAGGATGCTTGAAAGCTAGTACAGCCTGCTGAACTGCTATCAACTCCTTTAGATTTATGTACAGGTGCATCTGCTGGGCATTCCAATGTCCCTGTATGCATCTGCCATCCAGGTGAGCTCCTCAGGCACAGTCCGATGTGTCTGTGGTAAGAACTTGAGTGGCAGGGGGTGAGTGAAAAGGCATGTCTTTGTTTTGTAGACAGGCTGTCGCCCACCATAGAAACTCTGTTTGCAGGCATGGAAGCAGAGGAATTATCATATCCAGGTCATGTGTGTGCTGACACCAAAGGTTCTTGAGGTACCACTGCAATTTCCTCATATGCAGTCTTGCATATGGAATCATGAGAATGCAAGAGGCCATGTATCCCACATCTTGCAGGTATTTCCTTGCAGGGAACTGGGACAGGCTTGCCAAGTCCTTGAAGTAAACTGAAAGAGTTGCCTGCTTCTCCTGGGTGAGATGCATCATTTGGGCGGCTGTGTTCAGACTCGCTCCCAGGAATGTTATCTCCTCGGATGGCACCATTTTTGATTTTTCCTCATTGAGAGTGTAACCCAGGGAAGAGAGTAGAGTCTTCACAAATTCTAGATCCTTTAACAACTGTTCCTGAGAATTTGCTTGAATTAGACAGTCATCCAAGTATGGATAAATCTGAATTTTCTGCTGCCTGCAAAAAGCAATGACTGGAGCCAGGCACTTTGTGAAAACTCTGGGAGCAGTAGATAAGCCAAAGGGCAGTGCAGAGAATTGATAATGTTGCTTGCCCACCCTGAAATGAAGGTATTGCCTGCAACTTTCCCTGATAGGGATGTGCAGCTAAGCTTCTTTGAGATACAAAGTTACCAGCCAGGAATCATTTTCTAACATTGGCAGCAACTGATGCAGAGTGAGCATTTTAAACTTTGGAATTACCAAGAAAGAGTTCAGAATGGATAGATCTAGGAGAGGACGCCAGGTGCCTTCTTTTTATGGAACTCAAAAAAGTCTGGAATAGAAACCCTGGCCTACCTGCTGAGCAGGAACTAATTCTATTGCTCCCAGATGTAACAGAGACAAAATTTGTTTTTCTACTTCTGCCCTTTGGTTTGGAGGAGCGTCCGGGAATCCTTTGGGTACTGGAAAGGTGTGGAAAGAAAACCTGTGTCCTAGGGATACAGTTCTGAGTACCCATTTGTCGTCTGTGATGGTGGTCCAGACATTTGCAAAAAAGGCCAACCTTCCCCCTAAAGGAGTCTCCGGGCAAGCAAGAACAGGCAGAAGTTGGATAGAGTCATTGAAAATGTTTGGATCGAGATGCAGGCTTAGAACTTCCCGCCTTGGAAGTGGAAGCCTGCCAACGCTTAGACCTTTGAGGGGTAGCCACCTGCCCCCTAGAAGATTTGCAACCTCTAGTCCTAGAACAGTTCTGTCTGCTAGTATCAGGAAACGTCCAACTCTTAGAAGGGTAATTCCTGCTAAAGCGAGGAAGTTGAACTTGCAGAAAGTCCTTAACTGTTTGCATAGACTTGGCCTTATCCTCCATCTTCTTGAGCACTTCCTCTGCTCTGCTGCCAAAAAGACTGTCCTGATGCAAAGGTACATCTTATAGTTTCATAGGTTGGTACTAGGCTATCAGCCCTAGGGCCTATACAAGCCTAGCCATAACAATTCCTTGGCTATTTCTTCCCACATTATTTACTTTCCTGGACCCCGGTCTAGCAGGGCGACTGATGTGATCCCTGGGGTGAATTTCCTTTCTCCCATCCAATCGTCAAGGTTCCTCTTGAAGAGGTCCAAAGAGGCACTCTGCTTGACATGTATGGGCAATCTATTCCAGAGTCTGGGGAGTCTCTGGGTCAGGAACCTATCCCTCCAGCATGTTTTGTTTATTGTGATGACAAGGTTTAGATCCCTGGAGCGTGTAGCTCTGAGGGATTGGGATTTCTTTAAGTGTAGCATGTCCAACAGCTCTGGGTTTGACATGGCCTTGTATGTTAAGCAGAGATCGCCTCTGAGTAGACGATATGCGACAGAGTATAGCTGGAGGTTTTAAGGCGGTCAGCGTAGGGCATCTGCTTTAGGCCTGTGATTCTTTTAGTGAGGTATTTCTGAGGCCTTTCCAGTTGTTGCAGATGTCTTGAGAAGTACATACCAAATGGGGCATTGTATTCTATAATGGGTCTAATGAGGGATGAGTACAGTGGGACAATGACCTCCTTTTTTCTGGATGAAAAGCCCTTCGTGATGAGGTGTGCCACATAGAAGGATTTCCTGACTGTTGTGGCGATGTGGTTATCGAAGGTGAGACCACTGTCCACCTGTGTCCCTAAGTCTCTTATCACACTTTCTGTGTTTAGTGTACTGCCACCTATATGGTAATTCATGGATACATGTTTTTTCCCAAAGGGGATAACAATACATTTCTTGGCATTGAGCTTGAGCCCATGGCTCTGGCACAAAGCATCTGTTTCTGTAAGGCCCTTTTGTAGAGTATCCACATCATTTGGGGATTCAATAATGGCTCCCAGTTTGCAGTCATCTGCAGACTTTGTTAGCCAGAGTCCCTTAGTGTTGACCTGTACTTCAGAGAAGTAGATGCCAAACAAGAGCGGCCCCAGGACTGAACCCTGAGGTACTCCACTTGTCTGGAGTTGGATTTGGAGTTGGCTTCTTTTACAGTGTGGGTTCTATCAGTAAGCCATTTAGCAACCCATTGGGTGACATAGGGATTAATGCCCAACTTAGTAAGTTTAACTATGATTCCAGAGTGGGGGATGGTGTCAAAGGCCTTGGCAAGGTCTAGATAGGCTGTGTGGACCACCTTACCCTTGTCCATGGCTCTGGAGACTGATTCAAAGAAGTCAATCAGATTCAGGAGACAAGATCGTCCCTTCACAAACCCAAACTGGGTGGGGTCCAGTGTTTGAAGGTTGCCAATGTCTTTGTTTATAAGTTCCATGATAATACGCTCCATGGCCTTGCAGATAAGGCTTGTCAGACTGATGGGACGGTAGTTTCCGGGATCCAAGGTGGATCCCCCCTTGTGGATTGGGATAACTGTAGCTCTGCGCCACTCAGTGGGCACGAAACCTGAGGTGAGGCTATGATTAAACATGACACTTAAAAGCTTAGCCTTGACAGACTCTGGAAAGGGCTGTTTCCTGAGCCAAGCGTGCCTTCTAATAACAGATCCAGTAGCTGTAGCCCTGCAAGAGGCTTCTAGAATGTCAAAACCACAATGTAATGAATGTTTATTGACAAGACTGGCAGAATTCAGGAAATCCTGCATATCCTTACTCTCTGCCAAAAGAGGCACACTTGCTATCCTAGACTTAATAGCCTCCAAGGTGGGCTGCTGGTACTTCAAGCATATGAAAAAGACAGTTAGTAGACCTAATAACTTCAAGCATATGAAAAAGACAATTGGTAGACCTAATAGCAAGAGTGGCAGAGGTATAAACTTTTTTACCCCACCTATCTAGGTTCCTAGATTCCCTGTCAGTAGGAACATGATTTTTGGTAACAGTGGCCTTAACTCCTTTAGGGCCTTGAGAAATAACCATTGGGTCAGCCAACAGATTTCTGAAAAGAAACAAATGAGAATCAGGGACTCTGTAGTACCTGTCTGGTTTCCTGGGAGCAGGAGGAACCGAATTTGGAATCAAGGAATTTTCCAGAAAAACATCATCAACCACTTCCAACACTGGGGGAAAAGCCAGAGGCTTATGCTGAGGCAAATCCAAAAACTCCCTAATCCTTTTCTTAGATTGGGGATAATCCTGACTTTCCCATGTAAAATGCTCCCTGAGAGTATTCAAAGTATCACCACAAGAGAAATCCTCTGGAGGAGAAGCAGAAGGGATGGACTCCTCTGCATCTGAATCCTCAAAAGGAGAAAAAACCTGAGAAACTTCCTCTTCCTCAACAGAAATGCTATAAGTATCACAACCAGAATAAGACAAAGCCTCAGGAGAGACATCCCTACCCCTTTTAGAAGGAGGAGGCTGTGAACCCCTTATAAGAGTCAAAAGGTCATTAGCCATTTTAACCATTTGGGATTTAGGGGAACGAGAAGAAACTGGGGCCTGCTTTTTTACAGGCTTACGACTGGAAGATTTATCTACAAGTCTGAAGGACTGGAGGCGTAGCAACTGCCGAAGTCGCAGTAGAGATTGTCGGTATGAGCTTGCTGTCCGAACGAAGAATGGAGGCCTCAGACACCAGAGTCAACTTAGCGGCTCCGGATCCAGCTGAAGAGGCGACAGGTGAAAGGTCAGAAGGCAAAATGGAAGCCGGAGGCCTGCGGGACTCTGAAATGGTCTCAACTGAAGCCTGCGGTTGAAAATCCGCAGGCTACAGGGGCTGCAAAGGTGCCTCACTGGTTACCGCATGATTGATGACAAACTTAACATCATCAGAGGACTTGACCCTCTGAAGCCTGTTCCGGTCCATATCCTTACGCTTCTTGGGGATATCCGAAGCCTGAAGACCAGCGGACGCCATACTGACAAACTTAGGCCAAACTCCAAAATGTTTAGCTAAAAGCTTAGCCCGATGACGAATAGTACGCTGATTAAAGGAAGCACAGAGATCACAATTAGGAAAGTTGTGGTCAAGGCCTAAACAAATAATACAATAGGAATGAAAACCTCTATGGGGAATCTGCTTTCCACAGGTAAGACAATTATTAACCTTTTCTGACATTCGTTAAGGCAAGAAAAGAGAATCCCCAATGGGGTACTTAGCTGTAGTTGACTTCAACTTTGCAGTAGGAAACCAAAAAGGTAAATTGCTGACCAGCACTCATGCAAAAAATGCTTCTGCTTTGGGCTCCGCAGCAAGGAAGACTGAGGAAGTGACCTCGGCTGTCTCCTTTTATATCAGACGTCCTGACGTCCTTTACAACTGACGACAGCCGATGTCATATTTACTTACCTTTGGTATTCTGGCCAATCGAGGGCTACCGGGAGCCGGATAACCCATTGGTTAGGATTGCAACAGTGAAACATGATGAACATCTGCATAACAATACTGCCCAGTACTTTGATTTGTGACTTATAAGGGGATGTTGTATTGGGATTAGAAGGATATTAAAGGTGCTTTATTGGAGTAGATTACGCTAAACAGTACTGAATTCTACAAACTTTAATGTTTACATAATAATGAATTCAACTAAATCTGTAGGTATTGCCACTTGACTCCCAAGCAGCAGCTCTAAACTTGGCCGCGCACAAGGTATTTGCTTCTATACTGCTTTACAGGGTACAGTTTTATGAACCGTTCTGTTTGCTACTGTACAGGGCACTGCTAGACTATGCAAAAGCAAATAAAAATATAGAACCACAGGAAAAAAAGAGAAAACTAACCAATGAGCCCTATGGCCAATAAAATGACTACACTATGACTCATTCTGTGTATTTCCCAGCTCAGCTAGACCAGGCAAACGCCTCCTGCCAGATGAATAAAACCAGTCTTCCTAATGTAAAAACACAAGAAAAGAACATTTTTTTTACAAAATTAAAAAAAAACAAAAAAACAAAAAAACAAAAAACAGTGAAATGCAGACATAAAAGCAAGAAACAATAAAGCGCACTCAAAATAACTTAAATGCAATTTAGCAATCAAAGGTACTTAATTTTGCCTGGATGGCACTGGATACAAGTAAAACACTTCTGGGTTGCAGGCTAGAACTCCAAGCTTTTCTGAGCTCCTGGAAAATGAGCAGGAGACAACATGTAGTAAAAGATGTTTACTCAAGAGCAATACTAGTTTGCTGGGTGGGCACTCAGTATCAATGATCTATGGAAAACAACGGGTGGGAAGAATACATAAATAGCTTATACAACAGTCAACAGCGATGAAACGGGAGGGAGGGACTTTGGAAATCAGATTCAGCTTATACAACAGTCAAAAGTGATGAAACAGGGGAGGGAGGGACTTTGGAAATCAGATCATCACAAGAGGTGTAGGCCAGAAGCGTACACAGCCTTATTATAAAATTGCAGCAGCAAAGGCTAGCTAGAGAGGCATGCAATCAAATAAAGGCAGTATTGGATCTCTTTCAGAAACTTTAACTTAATGTGTTAGTGGGTGCTGGGGTAGACACAGAATGCAACTTTAACTCATTTAAGCCTATAGCACCTTTTTTGTAAACTTCCAGTTAACACCCATAGCTCCTTATGTCATCCAAATCTTTCTTGGGTCTGACTTTTTAACTAATTGACTTACCAGTTTATAACAGGCAAAATATAAAGGACAAGGATTTATTAATAAAATGACACTAAGATTGTTAATCTAGGATGCCCTGCAGTAGACAAGCATTGACTATATTATGCTTTTTCAGAAAATGTTCCGGAATGCAAAGATGTACGGAGGCTTTTAAGAGCTGCAGTACTCCACACCACTTAGATGTTAATGAGTTAATCAGGTAAAAGATAAGCAAAATATAAAAGCACTGAAGCAAAAACTGGATCAGAGACAATTCTCTCACTATTGACTATCTACTAAAGTATAAGGTGCTAGACTATGCAGAAATTTAACCATAACTCTGTTTATGAAAAAATGCAATAATAAATGACTGAAGCTCAAAATCTTGCAGTAGTGCACAATTCTGCCTCAACTGTGAAGTAAACTACAATACTATGGGGCAGTCAGGTTTAAAATACAAATGGATAGCTTTTACAAGTAATTCTACTTGTGGAAATGGAAGTGCAGAATAACACAAAAACTCAATCTTCCCACCAGTGCATGTTAATGAAAATACAAGAATAGGGTCACGGAAAAAAACTTAAAAATGCAAACAGACGCAAAGAGGTCTATTTTGTCTTGCCCTCATTGAGGCTAGAGGGAACTTTAGAACATGTTTTTTTTGGCTGAACCTGTAATGGTCTGCAGACTGATTGCCTAGTGCCTACATATGAATCCATGGGACTCTTTTGTATTGTAAATGTAAGAGATAAGTGCTGCATAGTGCCAGAGATACAAATCTGAATGAATGGCTACATTAATGAATAATTAATTGTTAAAAAGGGCCAAAATATGGTTTTGGATTTACAGACCCACTGGGCAATTGGCAGCATAATTAATAAAGTAGTTTATTTTAAACCAATAAGTAAAGAACATAAATTCATATTTATGGGGACATGGTAAGATGAAGTATTCAGGTGTTTAGATTAAAACCAGTTTTATTATGGCAGCTAAGGATAAGTAGGAAGAGATTAAACAAAAGACAATACAAAAAGTGATCTGTTGGAAGCTCTTGCTAAGAGATATGGAAAGTGAGGTACAAGCAGTGAATGTGTTTAGTCCCCTTCAATGCTGTACACGTCAGACATATTTTTATCAATCAGAGGATTGGCTGTGGACCAAAACCAATAAAGAAATGAAGGAATTTATTTGGGAGGGAAAGAGGGCACAAGTTAAGTAGAATAAACTGTTTCTCCCTAAAACAACAAGGTGTTTTACCAGTTCTGAATGGATACTTTAGAGCTACATATTTAATGCACAAGTAGAACCCACAAATAAAATGGAGAGAAATAATGTTGAAATGGGGGGGAGGATTTTGGATGTAGGCACTTAAGGAAAACACTAACAACCATACCATTAATAAATCATATGTGCAAAGTAGCAGACAGTCTTTTGAGAACTACGCCAACAGGGGAATGGAGAAGAGCTCTTACCAACAGGGATAACTGTAAATAGGGATACACAGAACAGATGAGAGACAGGGAATTTATTGACAGAAATTAGCAAAGGAACAAAAGTAGTGGGAGCAAATAACTAGTGAAGTAAAAATCACAAAGTAGGATTAGGCCAAGCTGAACTCTGGACTGCTGGTTAGAGACTGCCTCCCCTACCAGGGATTGTTAACTGAGTACAGGCACAGGGAAAGGGGCAACAGAACGTTAAATGAAAAAATAAACAGCTCAAGTTGAATTTACAGTCAAATCTAGAACAGAAGCTGTGGTAAAAATGAGATAATTAGGAGGGCATATAAAATAATACATGACAACTACAAGAATCAATCAGAAGATGCTAGAAAAGACAGTTATATGATAATTAAAATGCAATATGCAAAGAAACAATGGGAAGATATTTGTATGGCTCCAAGTATGCAACAAATGCTAGTAGGTTTATGACACTTCCTTGCAAGTGTTTGCATAGATATTTTCATACCCCACATAGATTCAGGGAATTTTCCCATATGTACTCGGCAATTGCTATAAGTATGATAGGAAAGAAAGGGTTACTTGGGAACATGTTTTTTTGGGCTGTAACAAGTTGATACATTATATAAATTCTTCTGTTAGAAACACTGAGGAAGTAAATTATTTTAAATAAGGAAATGATTCTTATGAAATGGGCTATAGAAAAAGAGCTGCCTAAAGACAGTAAGGCTCTACTAAGTTTAATGCTGTTAGCTGCCAAAAAATGCAATTACTAGAAAATGGAAATCACAGCAAAACTAACTGAAAAGAATTGCTGAGTTCGTAAAGGAGATAAGAGAACTGGAGACAGGATCTTTAGAAAAGGGAAAAAGTAAACTACATATAAATAAAATGGAATTTGTGGGAACAATATGTGAAGAAAATGTTAAGGAGTGATGTTTCAGGAACGCAGGACTTCAGCACTCTATGTAATGTTATATTTGCACAATGTGTACAAAGGAAAAAACATGGAATGTTTTTTTTTTTCTGCTTTGAAATTAAATGTGTTCTCATGTCACTATGCAATGTGTGATGATAGCAAAGATGTTTAAAAGATAAAATAACCAAAAAAAACATTTACATCCACTGATGCAAGTGTGCTTCTCTATACACCATCTAGAAGTACAAAAAGTATGAGACCATCAACAGCTTATGTATATAGCATGGCAAAATTTAACATCTTATGGCAATTCTGCTTACTTACAGAAAATTATGTTCCAATTATCATCTGGTTGCATCAAAAATCAATTCTTTGTGGTCAGCCCCACTCCGGCCAAGGTGCTATCTGTTAATGTTTTTTTTTCCCCACTGGTCACTCCTGGTTCACTGTCTTTTTTTTTTTTTTTTTTTTTAGCGATGCAGGTACACTGCTGGTTTGGACATACTATCACATTTAAAATTTAAGAGCTTCTGCAAAACAGTAATCTGTGAAAACAAACTGGCTTTATATAATGTATTCCTTTTTCTAACCATAGCTGTAGAGCACTAGACATGCAATGTCCTGATGTAAATAAGTATGACTTAACTGTCAGATAAAACAGACCAAATGATTCAGACATCAAAGGCTCTTTTCTAAGTAATGCTCTATTAATCCCCACCTGCAACTGTCTCTCCATGGCATTTAGTTTCTTGAAGGTTTCTCCCATGATTTTGCACAGTAAATCATATTCTTCAACATGCTCTTCACGGTACTGGAAGTTGATAAGAGACTGCAGTGCATCAACAAGGTTCAAGTGTTTGATTACACATGACACCACCATCTCTTCCATAACTTCGGGCTGAATCACTTCTCTGCAGATAAAAATAATCATCATCTTTAATACAGGATGTTTCAAATAAATAAGCATTTTAAACAGCATGCAGCATAAACAATTAAGAGATGGTAAAGAAACTGTTTATTTACCTCAACCAATATCATAAATAATGATAATTCAATAGTTACTGCCACATTTGTTTCCTGATCCAGCATACATTTCTGCATTGTAAACTTGGCATAAAGCCCATTTTGAAAATGTTTTACATACTCACCTACTATACAGACAATATTAAATATTAGAAATGAAAGGTATGAACTTACCATAACAGTAGATTAATTCTCTCTCTTTCCTTTTCTTTCAGTCTGTGGGTCATTGGATCCAATACTGGCCATATTCAAAAGACGTAAGCCCACCAAGCTTCTCCTCATCTATCTATAACCCCCCCCTCAACTAGGATTACCTCAAAGTGAGTTTGCCCCTCTCTGCTCAAGCTTACATCACTCAATTCTAGACAAGAAAAACATTAAGGACCGCAACAAAGGAGGAAGACCAACCTTCCTGACTTGGTCATCCCATGATCAAGAGACTCTCCACAACAGTGGGAACAGGATGGAGGGAAGAATGAACCACAAGGAAAGAGACAACATGGATCTATCGCTATGGTAAGGACATAACTTTCTTATTCAATCATTGTCTTTTCCATCTGGCTTCAACCATTGGGACAGAGTCCCCAGCCAAGTAAAGGAGGTCTTATAAAAGCATACTGCACAATACGGTGGAACCAAAAGAGGTTCTAGACTTGAACTGAATGTCCAACATGTAATGGGACACAAATGTGTGAGGACTCCCCAAATAGCAGCTGTACAGACATCATCCAAAGCAGCTCTGGAGAAGAAGGCTGTAGAAGTAGCTATAACTCTGTAGAATGGCCTTTCAGTTAATAATGCAAGGGCTTTCCTTTCAAACTATACCCAAAAGAAATACTATACCCAAAAGAAATACAATCAGACAGCCACTTGGAGAAAGTAACCTTAGACACCAGCATACCCAACCAAGCCTTTGAAAAAGAGCCAAATAACGGATTAGACTTTCTGAAAGATTTAGTTCTGTCCATATAAAACCTAAACTGTCTATGGACATCAAGACAATGCAATAAATATTCAACTTTTTGGGAAAATTTAGGAAACAATACTGGCAAGTGAATGGACTCATTCAGTTTATTCTCTGTTGCTACCTTAGCCTGTCTTTCTGAAAAACCAAACACAGATGTACCAAAGAGAGGGTCTGCACTTCTGACACATGCTTGGTGGAAGAAACAGCCACCAAGAATCAGGTTTTCAAAAACAACAGCTTCAATTCAGCCATAGCAGAAGGTTCAAATGAGGTGTAGCAAGCACCAGAAGCATGAAAGGCAAATCCCAATGAAGAAGAGAATCCTGGACCAGAAGACATAACACAAGGTTATTCTTCCAAAAGGTCTTTGAAAGTTTGAGAGCCACCAATGATACATTATCCCTACCAATATGAAAATTGCAAATAGCTGCCAATTGTACCTTAATAGCAGAATAAGTACATTCAGATTTAAATAAAATCACAAGAAGTCCAGAATCACCTCCGAAGAGGCTAAAAAGAGATCCAAATCTTGAGAGTTAGCTCAATAAACAAAATGTTTCCACTTACTAGCATAAACCTTACATGTAGACATTTTTTGAGAAAAGGACAAAATATGCACCACTCTGTCTGAATGTCTGGGATTTCTGACCATCAGGGGAATTGGAGAAACCATGTGATTAATGTAAGCATTTGAAGATTGGGCAGATCCAGACACATTGAGTGAGAAATTAGATCTAGAATGAGATCCAGGACCCAAGGAGGATACCTCAGAAGAGGCAAAAGAAAGGGGAACCACACCTGATGGGGCCAAAAGGAGAAAAGGAGAATTAGAGTCACTCTGCAGTAGGCTGTATTCTGAAGAAGCTTTATTATCAATGGAGTAGGAGGACATGCATACAGGAGACCTGGGAGTCAAGCACACACAAGAGCACCTGTGGGTGACTGTCCCTGAGGAAGAATAAGGCATAATATCTTGTATGGGGATGTGAACAGGTTACAACACAGAGTGCTACATCACAGAAACATCCATGCTGCACATGTCAGATAGTCCTCTCTTCAAAATGTCTCCTCCACCCTAGAAAAGAGGTGTCCATTGTGACCATGCCTGGGGGGAGGGGGGTGAATACAAATGGTTTCCTGGTGGACACCAAGGGAGACTCCAATCATCACTGGATCTGATCTCAACAGACATTTGTCAACATAATGGGGAACTTCATTGGAAGCATCAAGTAGGACTACTGCATGTACCCCCAATGTCCACTGCAGAGTCCTTTTGTGGTATCTCACTAGGGGAACCAAGCAGATGACAGTCCTAACAGCTTGAGAACAAGGGAAGCTCGAGGCTTCCAGAATGAGAGCAAGGAAAGGCTAGACAACAAAACGTCTTCTGGAAAATGGAAGTCTTGCAATCTGAGAGATTGTGTCCAAGTGGCAACCTATGAACTCTAGCACCTGAAGAAGGTGGAGACTGGACTTCTGACAGCTGACCATGATCCCCAAGGACCTGCACAGCTGGGAGTAAGGTGTTCCTGGCTCTAAGGATGCCCTTGTGGAGGTGGTAAGGAGCCAATCATCTAATTAAGGGAAGATCTGAAATCACTGCAGCCTAATCTAGGATGCTACAACTGCCATACACTTGGTGAGCACCCGGGGGTGCAGTGATGAGATCAAGGGTAGCAGTCTGGACTGAGGGGTGAGAATCTTATTTTTTTTTTGGATCTGGGTCCACCATATCAGGCTCCTTCTGCGCTCTCCGGGACACCAGGTCAATAAGCTCTTCTGAAGGGGGAACTACCCAAGACGTGGAAGGGTCCATTCCAAAAGCCTCCAAATATGCCTTCAGAGATGGGGCTTTGGCAGTCCAAATCCCCACTCTGGCACAGCAGATCCAAAAGACTGCCAAAAGAGGCATCACTCTGCTGGGATTTAGGGACCCCTTTTCTTCATTAAGGTCAGTATCCAAGGCGAGGTATTCTTCAGGAGAATCCAGGATATTCCTCCTGCACTGTCTCTTGCCTGAGACTTCCCAGCCTGGGGAATCTTGGGGGGGGGGGGGCAGAAGAGGCAGATGGCCTTGAAGATAGGGCATTCTGGATATCACGGAGATGAGCTAGCCCAGCGCACACTGATGCATGTCCACAAGCACAGATGTTGAAGATGGAGGGATACCAGTTGCAGTTGACAACTTCTTCTGGTGGAAGAACATGAAGATAGAGTGATACTGGTTGCAGTTGACAACTCCTTCTCCTAATGGAAGAACATTCTGTCTATGACTTTAAAGGCACTGTCTGAAGCGGGTTGCCCACAGACCTAGGATCTAGAGATCCAAAAGACACACCAGACTATGAAGCCACTCCAACTTGCCCAAACTCTGAGACTGGAGCACAACTGTCAAGATCAGAGGTTCTGTGTGTGAGGAATGACCCTGAAACTGTAATCATCGAACCTGACCCGAAACCCCCCATCTTGATATTTCAGTTCAGAGGTCCATCTGGCTACGAAGCTGATAGAGTTCACAAAATCAAGGTTAGGACAGGAGCCAAAAATTAGCAAAGCTGTCAGATCAAACCATACGGAAGAAAAAACAACTGGTTCTAATGACCTTGGAACCACTGGTCCAACTGAGTAAGCCGGCCTGATGAAGCAGAAGCCATAGGTCGAGTACTGGAAGCCAAAAGGGATCAGTCCTAACAGCGTCTAGGCATGTAAGAAGTCAGCAGGTCTTAAACTTCCTACCAAATCAGATGAATAAGCACACAAAGCCACCGATGGAAACTTGCCTGCTAGATAATGGCTCCAAAGTCTGGCTCCAAACTGGAGAAGCTTGGATACAGGAACAACTCCAGCAAGGAGACTCAGAGAGTAGAAAGAGAAAAGGGAAAAAAGTCCTGCCCAAGGAGCTCCTTTCAACAATAAAACCTTGGGAAAGAAAGTAGGAGAAGGAACCTTCCCCACAGTGGGAGCAGAAGGCGACTGGGTCCAAGATGTCGCAGCCGATGATTCTGTGGAGAGCACCAGAACAACCAAGAGTCTTGGGACCTTCAGATCTGGTGGACCACAATAAGAAGGAGTCAATCATTTTCAGTCCCCTTCAAAGATTTGGATCTTTGGAGTCCTCTTTATGACCCCAGGATAGCTTTTTCACCCTTTCTGGAAGGTGAGTCACCAGACAGCAACAGACCTTGGAGGAACAACATGACCCTTCTTTCATTAAAAGCATGAGTGCCAAAGCTCTTGCAGATGGAGCATAGTTACTCAAAATAAGCAGACCCAAAACAATACACAAACCTGTCATGAGTATCTTGAGAAAGGAGTTTGTGGAATCATGCCACACATTTCTTAAACCCCTTCTCCATACCGCCAAAAAGGAAACCTAACATCTAAGAAACAACAAGCAAGCAAAAAACACTACAATACTCTAACTCACACTGTGTGGGAAAAGATGGGTCTATGTCAAATGGTCAAAGGACCACACTGTTGAAACCTATATGGCAGAAACGATTTGGTTCATCGAACCATTCTGAATGAGATCACAATACAGTAGGAATCTGGAAACTTGCCCTATTCCCCACTGTAGTGCGATCTGGGAGTTGGTACAAATAATTAGCAGGGGGCTTGGTCCCCTGTAAAAACATTGCTTGTGTTGTTTGTGGGTTTTGTGTGGATTTACAACAGTTTTTAGATTAACCGCAGTGTCAAAAATATGGTCTCAATAATGTTGTTTTTTCGATAAACTGACATAGATCCAGGATAAGACTGCTAACAAGAACAAGGCAAAGCCAACACAACTAAACTTAAATACTTATGCTACCCACCTACCAGAAAAAGCCTACATCAACAAACATAATACAAAAAATGCAAAACTAGGGTAGAGGAAAATGGAACAAGACCAAGCTGTAATCAAAACCTCACAAAAAAGGATATACCTCACAGAATTAGCAACCAAGTTGCTGTCCAGGAAAGTGTCAAATGAGATCTGTGGTAATCCTAATTGAGTGGTGGATTATGTGTAGAGGAGGGGAGAGCTCAGAAGGCTGAATTCTTTTGGATGTGGTAAGTCTCGGATCAGAGTCAGTTCCGATAACCCCATAGGTTGAAACAAGACAGAAAACACAACTTCGGTTCACAAGTTATCTCATTCAAGAAACTGCACTGTAATGCCCCAGAATAACCCTTGCTAACAGTAAGTGACACAGCAAATGCAGAAAAAATAAATTTCATGACTTAAAAGACGTTTATGAGCACTTCTTTTCACACAATTTCAATAACATCAAACATACTAAAGTAATTTGATATACTGAAAAATAAAAAGTTCTCAGAGTGAGCATCTGTTTTAGGACTTTATCAAAATTGTAAATGTTAAAGTAAAGTATATGCAATGTTGCACTCAACTTCTGAGGAGATATGTGCTTTCCTGCCTGCTAGAGCCCAAAACTCCATACCTACCCTCACCTGACTCTGGTAGTCTCTCTCTAACTCTGATGTCATTAGTATAAGAGAGACATATCCACTGGCATTATCTTCAATTTTTTTGCCATAGCTGGACAAAGAAATTAGCAAAGATGCCAGAACATACGATGACTTGCAGGACAAATCTTCAGGGAAAAGATCTCAAACACAATGTCTCAAGCTATTTCAAGAGGTGCTACATCATTCCTGAGGAAAGGAGGTGCCTGGTAAATGAAGAGAGAGATAAGCTGGGATACAGTGGGAATAGACAGACAGCTCACCTTTAAGGATGTTCAGGAATGCAACAGAGGGTGCAGGGAGAGAAATGAGACTACAACAGTGAATATACTTATATTAGGCTAAAATGGGAATTGTGGGAACAATATATGCAGAATAATGTTCTAGAGGAGGAATCTGGTTTAAAGGAAGGGAGGAACTGACTCAGCTATGTAATGTTTGAATTAAAATGACTGTACAGAAGATTATATGTCATACATATTGTTTGCAACTAAAAATATGTGAATATGGTTTTTCATTTATATAAATGTATGACTGATTATGTCATAAGTGATAATTCAATAAAAATGTTTCTTGTTTAAAAACATCTACAGTTATGTTAAATTCTTAACATAACTGCATTATGTCAATCATAATATTCACTGCAACATTAATTTTCTGGGGAGACATCCAAAGCTCACAGAAGCACACACTATAGGATGGCAATGGCAAAATTTCCCCTGGTATTCTTATTTACTTACTTCCATTTGTTAAGAAGGATAAACCAAATGAGTTAATAGTCCCTTTTCAGTCAGGTCATAGGAAGTAAAGCTCCGTAAGATATTCAAGTAGACATGGGTAAACAAAGTTTACAAACTTCTAAGTAAAGTATATAAGGTGCACACATACTGTAATGTTAGAAGAGATTTATAGAAACTATTTTAGTATGGACATTTGTACAGTTCAATACACTGGCACAGTGCAACCACTGTATTACAACAAACTTTTACGGGAGAGAACAAGGAAATGGGATATTAGTTATGAGAGGATATAGAAGGCTTAATGTCAAGGAGGGTCTAAACTAAAAGGAGGACTGTGAGTATGAGAATTCAGGACTAGTACACATGATGGGCACTGTGGCTACTGACAATCGATAAGAGATAAGTTAGAGTGGAGATAGATACAGTGTAGAGGCTATGCTTTAACAGAGCAAAGAAAAAGGTGCACAGGATTTATCAGTAGAATATATCAATTCAAGAAGTATAGTTCTTGTTTATTTAAGGATAACGGACTAGTAGCCTTTGTTTGGAAAATGAACACTACTTAGTGTATTTCTTCCCTTTTTTTTTTTTTTTTTTTTTTTTTTAACAAGAAACATATTGATTAAATTATCACGTATGACACAGGCAATCTTATATTTATATACATGGAAATAAACCATACCAACACAATTTCAGTTGCAAACATTATATATTACAAACTATGCTGACACAACTCTAGATGCAAACATTATGCATCACTTATAATACATCCAGTAATTGTCAGTCAAACATTACACAGCTCATTCAGATCCTGCCTTCTTTTAAAACTTGTTCCTCCTCTGCATGTACTGATCGCACAATTCCCATTTTTTCAAATGAAATTTGCTCCTACCCTTTTCTAAAGATCCAAATTCCAATTATTTTATCTCTGTTACTATCTTTGCTAATTCTAGTAATGTTGGTTTACACTTGGATTGCTGTTTTCTAGCAACTGCTTTTTGGCAGCCATCAAAATTACACTCAGCAAGGTATTAATATGTCTAGGCAATTCTGATTCTGTATCACAGCTTAAAAAATCATTTCCTTATTTAAACCAATTTACTCAACCAGCATCTCCAACAGAGCAGTCTGCAGGGAATCTTTAAAAGCTGCTATCTCTTTACACTTATAGAAAATATGTTCCCAGTTACCTCTTTACTCCCCATCACACCTCCAACATTTGCTGTCTACCTGAGGAAAAATTCTTTGGAGTCTACTTGGGGTAAAAAAAATATATATGTAAATTCTTCTAAGTAAAAATCCTAAATCTTCTAGACTTTGTTACATATTTAGGAGACATACATATATTCCCCCGTTGTTTTTTGTGAATTGCTTATCAAATCTCTTTTCCCAATCCTTTCTATCTAACTCTGATGGATTCTTCAAGTTATCATGCAATATCTTATATGCTCTATTAATTCTTCCTTTCTTAAGAGCAACTTCTGTTCCAGATTCTATTAAAAACTTTATCAGTGCAGGTCTTTCATTTAGGACTCTCCTATTCTCTCTTCGCCTATACTCTATCAATCCTTGATAAGGAAAGCAATCTGTAACCTGCAGTCCAAATAAATTCTTGGAGTCTTCCCATTTTATTACATTTCAGTCTCTAGTTGCTTGCTATCAATTACTTTGGTTCCTTTGCCAGTTTTCTCCAATAAATTGCAGACCCCTCTTGGCTATTGTCTGTAAACCTAACTGCAATCATCCCTATTGGCAGAATCTCTTTTCACCATTCCCGTGTTGGCTTAGTTCTTAGAATGAATATAATATTCTATATGATTATTGTTATTCTCCTTAAAGGTCTGCATCCAAAATCCCAATCCATCCTTCTTTCTTTAAATTCCTCCCTGTTTCATCATCACCTCTTTCCATTTTATATTATAGTTTCTGCTTGTGCTATGTATTGGAGCCTTAACTGTGTTACCCTGAAAAGCTCCTTCAAATTGGGTAATCCCGATATGCCTTGTTCTACTGGAAGAATAAGCTTATCCCACTTGACTCTTCCTGCCATCCCCTCCCAGATAAAATCCTTCAGCTCTTTACTAATTACTATCCACAGCGTCTCCTTTGGTTGACAGAAATATGCCTGACCTGTGTATAACACTAAAGGGACTAAAAACATTTTAACTGCTTGTATCCTACTACTAATATCCATATAACAGAGCTTCCATTATCTCAGTTTTTGTATCATCTTTTGTTTAGTCTCTTCCCACATATCCTTAGATGCCACACTGGAATCATTTTTAATCCATACTCCTAAATTATTCATTTTATCAGGTCCCCATAAATATGGATATTGCTGAACCATTTTTTTGTGGGAATTTCATTGTCACCCCTTTCCACTTTGGATTCTATGCTTCTGCTTGTGCTATGTATAGGAGCCTTAACTGTGTAGCTCTGAAATACCCCTTCAAATCAGGTAATCCCAAACTGCCTTGTTCTATTGGAAGAATCAGCTTATCCCACTTGACTCTTTCTGTCCTCCCCTCCTAGATAAAATCCTTCATCTGTTTGTTAATTGATGTCCACAACATCTCCTCTGGTTGATAAAAATAAGCCTGCCCTGTGTATAAGACTAAACAGACTAAAAACATTTTAACTGCTTGTATCTTAATATCCCTATCCATATATTTATCAGTTTTTGTATTACCTTTTTAGTCTCTTCTCACATATCTTTAGCTGATTCACTGGGATCATTTTAATCCATACTCCTAAATACTTCACTGGGATCATTTTAATCCATACTCCTAAATACTTAATTTTATCAGGTGTCCATAAATATGGACATTGCTGAACCATTTTGTGTGAGAGTACATAATTTACCACTATTGCCTTTGTTTTAGCTTCATTAAATTTGCATCCTGAAAAGATATGAAACAGTCTCAATATGTTCCATAACACTGTGATGTCCCTTTCTGGGTTTGGCAGGTAAAAAATAATATCATTTGCAAATACAGCTTTTCTTGACTACTATACCAATTATATTCAATGTTCGAGTCCCTTATTTTCTTTGCCAATGGTTCTAAATATAATGCAAATAACAAAGGGGAGAAAGAACACTCCACCTGGTTCCTCTGTTCAAGCAGACATTAACAGATAGGACCCCAACCACTTCAATTTCTACCTTCAACCCCTCATACATCCTCCTAATCAACCTTATAATTTTATCATGGAATGCAAATGCTTCCGCTGCTGCTCATAAATTCCCAGCTTACTCTGTGAAATGCTTTTTCTGAGTCAAGACCCACCAACAACAGTAGTATTTTCTTACATTCTGCTTCACTCTGGATCATTAGCGTCCTGTTAATGTTGTCAAATGTTTGCCTCCCCTCCACAAAACCACACTAAATATTTTGATATCACTTTTGCCATTTTTAGAACATTATATACATAAACACTTTATAATCATGGTTTAGTATTAAAATGAACCTGTATGAAGCTGGATCTAATGGATCTTCACCATCTTTAGGTATTACACCTACCACCTCTTTCTTCCAGAATGTTAGTACTTCTCCTCTTAAATATGGTTAAACAAAACCTTCTAGATCTTAACTATTTTTTCCCACCTAGTTTCCTAACTTCCACAGGAATACTGTCTATTCCTGGGGACTTTCCTGTAGATTGGTTATACATCACCATTTTACTTAATCTCCTCCTATCCTAAGTATTAGTAATTGAGCCACATCTACCTCTAACCTTGGCATATTTAGTTCTCCAATGAAAATTTCCATTTGCACATTTTCTTGATTTCCATATGTGTCTGTTTTATAAAGACTTGCACAGAATATCCGAAATACTACTAATCCTTCTACAGGATCCTTTGTTATATTACTCATTATAGTCTACCTAGGCTTTGTGACAGCTCTTTCTTTCTGTTCCCTGAGTCATTGTGCTAAACGTTTTTGTGCTTTAGAGTTAACAAAAACCAATATGCATGAGTTTAGAAAGATTGCTGTTAAGCAACTATCAAGGTAATCCCTTATTTTCTACTAAGCATTCTGCTGCTGTTCCTCTTCTTGTTCTATGAGATTCCCCTATTTTGCAATACTTCAACATTTATCAGTTCCTCTAAATAATTGTTACTTTTAACCACACCTTATTTTCATTGCTTTCCACCCCATTTTTAAACTCCACTTTAATTTTATCCCACTCCCTAGTTATATTTTCAGAAGAAATTTCTATCTCCTCTAATAGCTCCTGAATAATTTCCATTACCCATTCCTTAAATTCCTCTCTTTTCAACAGATAGGTGGTAAAGTGCCAGTATCTAATTTTTATTTCATTACCCTGTGTTCTGTCTAACCAAGCCCAGTTTTTGTATTTCGGGGAATAATAAGTAATTTCACTCCAAACTCCTAGAGTTGAATTCACCTATATCTTGCCAAATATTTTCATAAATTTCCTTAAAAATCTACCCTCCTTCACTATATTTTCTCTTCTGTGCCCACAGACACATCTTCACTGCTGCAAATCAAATTTGAGTCCCCACTCTATTATTCCTTGCTGAAAACTGATTTCTCCCAGAATTTTCTTAAGCTCCATTACAGCAGTTTTATGTGGAAAATAAATACATGCCAGTGTAATCTTCCTCCCTTGCCAATGCCCCCTTAGTACTACAAATCTACCATTACTGTCTTTTTATCCTGTTCTACCACTGTTGGAGCTCCTCATGCAATTAATATAAGTACTCCTCTCTTCCTTTGCTCCAGGTATTCCACTAAATAACAATTGTGAAAAGCTTTCTTTATCAAATTCACACATTCAGTTCTTTCCAAGTCTGTCTCCTGTAACACAGCTATTTCCACTCTACATTTAATATAGTTTACTACTCTTATTTTTTGTATTTATCCATGAGACCATTAACGTTTACAGACATTAGAGAAAACATCATATTCTTGAAAAAATATTATTCCCACCTTTTTTGTTAAATGACTAGCTTCAGCTTTTGTGTTACATGCACTGACTGACAGGTTATACAGTTGTTTCTTGTCACCTCCATTTGAGCCTATGACACATCTTATAGATTGTTTTTTTTATTGAAAACCCTCAAACAAAAATACAAACACACCCCATTACCCCTAAAACCTTTTAACTTAACACACAAACTTGTGTACATCTTCAAATATTGAAGTTTTAACCTCCTAATACAAACAAATGTTCCAAACTGACAGACATACACGCACACACACACACTTACTTGAGATAAACAAAAAAAAAGGCTATCCATGCTGAGATGCATGGTACAGCCTGTGGTTCTATTAAGTGCTGCCTGGCTTTATCTTATCTTTATAGCACTCTCAGCTGAGAAAACATTTGAATACTTTCAGAAAATATTTTCTCCAAATTTATCAGACTGTCTGCTACAGAAATAAGACCCAGACACAAAACTGTTTACCAGAAAAAAAGGCTTATAATATTCAATATTCTTTTTAAGTTACTTGCTTTCTATTAAAACCTGTTACTAGATTAAGCTAATGGCCTTAACTTGGTCATTCCCCTATGCAAGAATGACAAAAAGCATACTAAGTTTTCATTTGTCAGGCTCTTTTAGTCAGATCCTTTTTTTTTTTTTTTTTTTACATTGCAGTGCCTACATTTCTTAAACCTGAACAAGGAGAAAGAGAAGGAAAAATTAAAAAAAATATATATAAAATAAAACAGGAGCACATTGTGACGCACATGCCCTGGCCCAACAATCAAGAAGCCTCAATCCTCACCACTAAAACCAGTGAGGGGCGTCTCATATAGGAGGAAAGGACAGCAAATATACACAGTAAAGTGCAACTTCCCTTAAGAGCACACAGAGATCACAGTCAGTCTGGGGGCTGGTCACTCCCTTGCTCTCCAGGTCTCCAATAAGACTCCCCACTGGCACAGCTACAGGGTCCAGATCTCAGTCTAGAGGGCAAGCTAAAACCTCAAGCACCCTCTCTGTCCAACCAGTGCTTTGTGTCCCCACCCAAGTAGCTGACACATACACGCACATACACACAAACTTTGAGAAGAGTTTATACAACCACACAGACACTTCCTGTGGAAGGCTGGCACATGTTCTCCAGCTGTGGCCCTTTTTCCCAGACTATATGGTAGTAATCACTGCCACCATCCAGCTAATATTGATCAGCTACTCAAAGGCCCTTAAAAAGGAGTCCAATTATTACTGTGCAATATTATTATCCAATTGGTAGTATATCCCATGGCTAAAGCTATTGGGGTGGCTTTGTACAATTTTACCAAAGGCATGCAAGTACTTTTAAGATCTTAAATTATCTCTACACAAAACAGCCACAGTTGAAATGTTTAAAATATTTAATAATAAATAATAAAAACACAAGACAATACTTCTTACTACACGGTGTTAGTCAAGAGTTCAGAGATCACAGAGAAATACTTAAAATAATTCAGTAGTACAGTTCTAACATCACAGAAAAACACAGTCTAATCTTTCTAGTTTCTAGCTATTTCTAGTTTCTAGCTATTTCTAAGAGAAAACACAAGTCTAAGATAAACTTACATATAGAACACAGGCAGAGTGCTGATGAGTTGGATGGTCAAGACAAAAATGCTTAATGGTCTCTGATTCTCTCTGTTTTTAAAATCACATTCCTGGTTCACATTACATCATTTTTCACACTTCCCTGGGTTCACATTACATCATTCTTTACACTTCCCTGGGTTCCCAAGGTTAACAGAAACTACATTTACATTCTTTCCCTGTGGGCAGAAACCAGAGCAATAAAGGACATTTATGCATGCAAATTCTGGCCATTAACTCTAGCCTTAAAACAATAGGCAGGATGCCTCACTCTAGACTGACTGGCTCCGAGTTTTTAACATCAAAGGGTCACAACATGCTTTACTGGGTCAGTCGAGTGCAATGTTGTCACACTTTTTTGTAACAGAATTTTTTCCATTTAAGACAACAAGCCTGTGGCTTACATTAATATTTACAAATGACAGAATTATCTATAAAATGCTATCTAGCTAGGCTGGCAGCCTTCACACACACATTTACATTGGTATCCCCATTAAACTTAAAATAACTTAAACAACTCTTTTACAACATGCAAAGAAAATCATGCACTATTAAAATAGCATTATTACGAAAAAACCTTTTACTTACAGTTAGCGTTCTCCTTCCTCTCCCCTTACGAATACTTTTCCAAACATTAATGACATGAAGTAGGGAATATGCTTTAGAGACCCCTGCAATTTAACAAATCCAAGAAAATCCAATATTTTCTTTGTTCTATTTCTTTTCATCTCCATCTCACAGACACTGTCTCTGCTTCATTTCAAACATACTCTTGATTCTTCTGGTCAACTCTTGTGTCTTTTTACCTCTCTCAAACATTTTCCATTGAAACATTAAAAAAAGGTTTCACTGGCAAAGTCCCTCTGTGGTCTTCATTACCAGAAGAACAAGAAGCAGAATCCCCTTCTGTTTCACACCTCCCTTTTTGTTGGACAAACTTTTTTTGTTTCTTCCTTAGCATGCACTTCATCAATAAATGACTTTGTGCCTTCAGGGAAAAAAAATTTAAAGACAGCTGGGTACAGCAGTTTGAATTTCACTCCTGCTTCTTAACATTTCATGAACAATGGAATAACTTTACTCCTCTTCTGCCTGGTGTACAATGAGCAGTCATTCTCCACAGTCTGTCATCTCCCAGTTTCCGTATTTTCTCCTTCTGCCACAGTTTTGTGACAATTAACTCCTTCTGCTAGTTCTAGTTTCATAGGTGTGTACTAGGCTAATGGCCCTGGAGCATTTACAAGCCTAGCCCATAGAAGTGCCCTGGCATCGTGCCGCCCGATGTTAGTTCCCAGTGCCTCTATGAAGTAGAGCCACTGGAGTGACCCCTGGGGTAAACTTTTCATTTCCCATCCACTCATCAAGATTTCCCTTGAAGAGGCCCAGTAAGGTGCTCTGCTTGACATGTATGGGAAGTCTATTCCAGAGCATGGGCAGTCTCTGGGTTATGAACCTGTCCCCCCCAGCATGCTCTGTTGATAGTGGTAATGAAGTTGAGGTCTCTGGAGTGTGTGGTGTGGATGTTTTGGGATTTCTTTAGATATAGCATTTACAACAGAGCCGGGTCAGCCATGGCTTTGGACGTCAAGCAGAGATTGCCTCTTAGTAGATGATATGTAACAGAGAATAGCTGGAGTTTTTTTGAGTCTGTCCATGTAGGACATGTGTTTAAGGCCTAGGATCCTCTTTGGGAGGTACTTTTGTGGCCTTTCCAGTTGTTGCATTTGTCTAGTGAGGTACATGACAAATGGGGCATTACACTCGATGACTGGCCTAATGAAGGAAGAGTAGAGAGAGATGATGACCTCTTTCTTCCTGGATGCAAAACCCTTGGTAATGAGATGTGCCACACAGAAGGACTTCCTGACCACAGCAGCAATGTGGTGGTTGAAGGAAAGGTTGCTGTCAACCTGTGTCCCCAGATCTCTTATAACGGCCTTCAGTGTTCAGTGGGCTCCCACTGATGTAGTAATTAGTGGGAACTGAGTTTTTACCAAAAGGGATGACGCATTTTTTAGCATTAAACTTAAGGCCATGGTTTTTACACCAGTCATTAGTCTCAGTGAGGCCTTTCCGTAGGATGTTTACATCACTCGGGGAGTTAATAAAAGCTCCCAGCTTGCAGTCTGCAAATGTGGTCAGCCAGAGTCCCTCCTTGTTGGCCTGGACTTATGAGAAGTAGATGCCAAACAGGAAAGGTCCCAGGACCAATCACTGTGGGACTCCACTTGTGACTGGTCAGCAGTCTGACTTGGGAGTCCGCTACTTTCACACTGTGAGTTCTATCTGTGAGCCAGTTTACAACTCACCTAGTGATATAAAGGGTGATTCCTAGTTTGGTGAGTTTATCAATAATTCCTGAGAGGGGAATGGTATCAAAGGCCTTGGCCAGAACAAGGTAGACTGTATGAACTGCCTTGCACACATCCACAGCTCTGGTGATTGACTCAAAGAAGTCAACCAGGTTGAGCAGGCATGATCTACCTTTCACAAAACCAAACTGAGTTGCATCTAGATTATGGAGATTCCAGATATCCTTGTTAATTAGGTCCATGATGATGCGTTCCATAGCCTTACATAGCAGACTCATCAGGCTAATGGGGTAATAATTCCCAGGGTCTGTAGTCGCTTCCCCTTTATGGAGAGGGATGACTGTAGCAGTGTGCCATTTGGTAGGGACAAAGCCTAAGGTGAGGCTGTGATTGAACAGGGCACAGTTCACTTTGTAGTTCATGTAGAACACATCCTGGGACATTGTCGGGTCCCATGGAAGCTGTATTCTTGGCCATGGACAATGCAGCTTTAACCTGTGCTGCAGTAATGCTGGGTGCCTGGAATTCCTCCAATATTGTGATTGGTCCTTTGAGGGGGTAGAGAAGGGTAAAGTTGGCACTGAATCTGTCAGCCAGTATGTTGGCAATATCTGTTGGCTCAGTATAGGAGGTACCATTGTGCAGTAACTCAGAGCAAACCTGGGTATTGCCATGGAGATTCTTGACATAACTATAGAAGGCTTTGTGTTTGTTTTTAGTGTCTGCTGCAATCCTGCCTTCATAGCTGGCTTTAGAGGTTTTGATGAGGGATCTTAACTTTTTGTTGAGGCTAATAAGGGAGTTTTTCCAGTCTTGGGACTTCACCATTTTCTGCAACAGCTTCTTCCTTCTATTGTAGAGTTTATTAATGGCAGGGGTCCACCAGATTGACTTCCTTTTTTTTTGGAGGAGAGCATCTTGGTTCTGTTGGGTATGGCTACTTCCATGCATTTATGTACGTGTTTGTACAGCGCATTGGTGTATGATTTGGTAGTTATACATCTATTTTCCATTGACATGGGTGCTGTGAAGTTAGCCACCTCTGTTTTTAGGAGCCCAAAGTCAGCTTTGGAGAAGTTTTTCATGGTGGTTACCCTTGTGGGGGGTGTGGGTGAGATGTAGATTTCAATGGTGATTAGTTTGTGGTCAGATCTAACTAGGGAGGAATTGACTATTGGTGTACAGCGAGCAATGGTTGGCCATGTTAGTAATAACCATGGCAAAAATGTTGCTTCCTCTAGTGGGAACTGATGAATTCCAAGAAGCGCTGGGCCAGTGCACTGGTGCATGAGTAGTTTTCCCAGTTGATGGAGGGGTAGTTGATGTCACCTAGTATGAGAGTTATGGGTTGGACCCTAATAGTTTCCAGGGTGCTTAGGCACGTGGAGTGAGAGTATTGGGACATGGTTGGGGACCTATAGCAGGCTACAACCTGAATTGCCATCTTACCCAATGTTAGTTGCACCTGAAGTCTCTCAGATGCGTTATGCTGGGCTACTAGTCTGGAGGTGTGCATATCCTTTATGAATATGGAGACACCACCACCTTTGGAGCTTCGTTCCATGTTCTGAGGCCAAAAGGTGTGGAATAAGTTATAGCCTGGTAGTATCTTTCCTAAGGTCTAGGTTGTTTTCTCGTAGCCAGGTTTGGAGCATACACACAATATGCCCTTTCAATTAAAAATTAATTACAGTCTGTTCTTTCCAGCTTCTCAGGCACAGCAGAAAGTCTCAGGTTTTCCCTAAGTTCTCTGTCCTCTAATTCTATTCTTTTTTGAATCATCTCTTCATGTGCAGTCTCATATTCAAGCCAGCCTTTCCTTCATTTCGACCTCTGAGTTTTGCAGTTTTATCACCTTATTTGAATATCTGTTTAAAGCTTCTTCCAATTTTCCATCCTTTTATTGTTTGAGTTGATATACTCCATCAGTGTTTCATTTATTTTCATCAGGACTGTGTGCAGTTGCCTTTTACTTTCCTCTAGGTTAATGAAGTCATGTCTGGAGCTTGCACTGCTTTTTGCTGAAGAGCTGCAGCACTTTTCCCAGTCAGTGTTTTTTCAATGCCTTTTTTAGCTGATTTTCCTTCAGGTCCCTCTGTATTTCCTTTTTCTTGGCTTCCAGGCAGTGCACTTAATAGCCAGCTACTGAAATTTACCCAGAAATCTAATTCAACTGTCTTTCTCTGGAACTTTCTCTTTTCAAACTGGAACAGGTATCATTAAGCTGTTGCTCAATGTGCAGCCATCTTGGAAGTACGTATGTAGTGTATTTCATATTCCTATGGGAGGACTAAAATGGCTACATTGTTCTAAGAAGGTATACAGTGATACTAGGAAGCTATTAATGTGTATTAACCCTTCTTAGGAAAGCTGTGGTGACTGCAGTGACGCCAGTGCAATGAACTACAACACACTCAATTATACTTTTGTGATGGAAAGTTTTATAGAAGCAAATGCAGTGCGTTAGCCATTTGGCTACAGTTTTCATGTTCACAGGCTTCCTATCCTATCCTGGCAAATGAGATGAACTGGTCTGATTTTTCTCATCCATTTGAGAGAGTGTGTGTGTGTGTGTGTGTGTGTGTGTGGTTTGCAGGATTAAACTAATGGCTCACCTTACCGCACCCAAAAGATTCTTCTATTCCTCCACTGGGATGCAGAACTTAGGCCCATTCAATACTTTATATAAAGACAAGAATATGGGTTTTAGGGAGCAGGCTAGTCTGCACAACTTGTGGACTGCCCTATCCCTAGGTAGCCTGCAAATTCTGCTGCAGCTGCCTTATGAGGGGTATGCTCTTTCCCACAAATGTGCAATTTCCAACCAACCACCATACCGCTCGCAGCATGGGTCCACTAGGCTCTTCATGCTACAGTGATAAACCTACATTTTTCTAGGTGTCACCAATATAGCAGGCTGAGCTGTTTTCCTCCCCCAGGATGGGCAAACCGGCAGTGGCCACTCAGTGTCATCCTCCTATACCAAACCCCTCCAACACTTGTGCCACTAGATGAAAACGGGTCCAGGGTGTAGTGAGAACTTTATCTTTCTCCATCACAGGGATGCGCTCACCTGTTTATTTCAATCCAATTGCCTACACATATTCAAAAATTGTAAAAGCTTGTGCATCTGGGAAGTTATCAGGAAGCTGAAAAGCTTGGTTCACAGATAATGCTGTAAACACCTAAGGCATGAAAGTGCTATTAGTATGAAGGAAGACCCTGTCAATGTAGAAAATAAAGTCTCTTTCCCACAAAGCTTTCAGCTTTGCAAGACTTCTAGCACAGGTAAGAGACAACACTAAAGTTGTTTTCTAAGAAGAAATACAGCAGAATACCACTGTTTATCACAATGTACTTTTACTTGAGTGCAAACCTTAAATAAGACAAGTCAAAAGTCTGAGACTATCACTGGATGTGTTTTATGGTTTGAACCATGTTACACTATTATTCTGTCACCCAACATCTATCAAATCTTGCCCAAGAACCATACTTCGCTACAAGGGTGTAAATCCCACTTAATTATGTCTTATTTTCATTACAACAATAAGACAAATACATGCATACATTTCTCAAAGAACCTGCTCTCTGCCAGTATTCTATGACAGCTTAGCCCCCCAGAGACATCTTTCTTATAATGTTCCAATCTCCCATTATGACCATAACTCCTTCATGAAATGCTACAATGTCTCCCATAATATTCCTCCTATCTTGTCTAATTGCTTTTGTTGAATATATAGTGCAGCCAGAGTAATTCTTTAAACCCTGCCAACAACCTCTCACCAATATAAATCTCTGCCTGTCCTTCATTTGTTCCTCAGTCGTTATTTCTGCAACCTTTTGAACTAATGTTAAGATGGCTTTCTTTCTCATTCTTTATATAATAGATAGATATACAGACAGACGTACATGAATCTATTATAACAGAAACACAGTAAACACCAAAACACAGAACATCAACACATATCGTGCACGCTCTGAGGATTACCCTAGAGAAGGCTAAACAAGTGTTTTTGCAGGGGGCTGTGCCTCAAACACCCCTGCTAATTATATATACTATGAGAACTGCACAATCTCCAGGGAAAGGGAATATTACCCTACATGGGGATTGTTGAGCTCATGCATGTGTCAACC